>NC_079451.1:32327757-32440257 GCF_903798145.1 Danio aesculapii
AAGTGACAAAACCAAGCAAATGACACAAGTCATGAGGAAACAAACAAAAAAAAAAACAATAAAAATTTTAGCAATGCCATAGCAGGAACACATTTTTAATATATTCAAATAGAAAACGCAAAAAAAATCTTACTGATGCCAAACCTTTAAATGATACTATTATGATTTACTATATTAATATATTCATAAAACGTTGTTAAATTATTTTATTGTTGTTGTTTTATCCTATTTTATGTTGTATTTTAACACCTCTGTTATTCAGCAACGTTTAAACTTTACAGTAATTTAATTTTTTTTGATAAGACTTCAAAGATTTACTGTTATTTTATACTGAACCGTTGTCATTTATAAGGGATTTACAATATAGTCCAAAATAGTATTTACATAAATAATCTTCACTTGAGATTAGGTCACAAAACTGGATGTTGAGTTAATAAAGCATTTATTAACATACAAAGTAACTATTACTATATGCCTGAATAATAGGATATGTATAATTTTAATTTGAATAGTTTATTATTCATTGACTAAAGTATTCTGACTGATCTTTAAAAACACCAATTATTCTTCAATAACTGCTCTGTAAATAATGCAATACTTAATTTAGTATTAAAAAAGTATGAAAATACAATCATAAAGAACATTATACATGCACTTATAAGTCAAGAATACAGCATTTGTAGATGTACTTATAAACTGCTTACTAACATCTATTAATGTAGAAATAATGCTTAGAAAATGCTTATTAAATGATTTATGGTGTGTAATTAGAAAGTGTTCCCAAAAATTCTTACTGATCCCAAACATGTAACTGATTGTATCTATGATTTGCTATATTAATATTATAGGCAGGCATAGATTAATTTGTTTAATCTAGATTAATCTCACTGTAACCGCGGAATTAATCTAGATGAATCTAGATTAAAACGGCTCATTTAAATTCTGCCGAAGTCATTCAGAATATGTGTGCTACTCAAATAATAAGTCTGTGAGACTGGGTTTCTCAAGCCAGGTGGCGCATTAGACCAGGGGCTCATCTCCTGTTTCCAAAATGCATCACAAACTGCTTGAGAAACTGTTTTACTATGATAATTCGTGATGAAAATAAAGTATGTTCTTGATGCACTTGTGTTTACTGTTTATTCAGTTAAACATAAATTTTGAACTGTAGGCCTAGATAAGCTCGAAACAGCGATTTTTTGATTAACTTAATCCAACTAAAGTCATAACTGAACTAAACAGAAATGGAATTAAAACGTGGAGTATGCATATATTAGTGGCATTATTGAAGTAAACACCGCAATCAAACTATTACCGTCATATAGGAATTTTCGCCATATTTTCCGACAAGATCCACGCATGCCGTTTACTGTCAGTAAAGTACCGCACAAATATGCACACACACACATATCGCGAAATGCGGAAGTTTTTTTCTTTCCATTTGGCATGCGTTATTAAATTCCATAACACTCTCACTAGTCCTTACTAATACCCCAGTTTGTCAAGGGGGCATGAATGAAATGTACATGAGTTAAAGTGAAACTGCTGAACTGCTGAACTGCAGAGGAGCATCCTGTTGATTTGATTCACAAGGGCACTTTTTGTCAGACGGCTCACCGGTCAGGTAAGGTGAAAGTTTTTTATTCATCCGCGCTAAAATATCAAAGTGAAAGTCATCATAGCTTGCGTGGAATAGACCCAGCTCCCAAACCAACTTTGAGAATAAGTTAACAGCAATATTTTTTTATCGCGCGATAAGAGTCTCGCGTTAATGCAGCACGTTAACACCCACTAATTAATATATTCATAATTAGTATTATAATAATATCATTCATTTAGTATTGGTGCACCTGATCATTTTCAATCATTTTATCATTCTTGTTTTCATTTTAATCAGATCCCCATAACTGGTCAGCCACAGTTTGAACTGCTGTAAAGTTTCAGTTTCCCAAAGCCTTTACATGCAAAACCATACAATACACCAGTCCTTTATCTCTCTCTGTTATTGTTTTCTCTGTAGGGTGACTCACTGTCGACCAGTCTCCATGTGGACTTTGGAGATGGCATCTCGGTGTCATACTCCAACATAAGCCGGCTCGGTGACAGCATCACACACACATACAGGGTCGCTGGGATATTCAGGGTCACCGCACGTGCTCAGAACAGCCAGGGCTCTGACAGCAGCTCGCTCTATCTGCACATCACCAGTACGTACATAAGCACACACTTATTCCAATTCTCTATAAGAATCCACCGTACAAAAAAACTCTTTCCTGTCACAGCAAATTACCTCTATACCACTGACTGCACATCGAGACAATCTATTTCTGAAGCAGCTCTCAATGAACGACATAGGAGAAGAAATCGCTGCTAAATGTGATCGTTATTGACTTTATATTGCGTCTGATAAGATCTCACGTCCGATGTGTTGTTGTTAGGTCCCGTGGAGCGTATCTTTCTTTCGGCACCGGTGGTCGTGGCCAAAGGAAGAGAAGCCAACCTGACAGCAGTGTTGTGGCCCAGTCAACCCAGGACGGCCACCTTCTACTGGTGGTTCAATAACAACACTGAGGTTCGAACATTTATACGCATGCGGCCCAGAGGCCCACATCAGTTAGCCAGCTATTCCAGTATTACTTCTGACCTCCAACAAAACAAGGGCTCGGCCAAAGATATTGTGCTTGCCAAGGCCATAAAGGTAAACCTGTTATTAGGATGGATTTGAATTGGGGTCAAGGAAGTAAAAAGCTTGATGTTTGGGCAGGGGTGGTACTGTGACACTGTGGGTTTTTTTCGCTTTGCAGTATGAACACCTGCTGCCAAAATAAAAAGAATAACTGAATTTTAACTCTGTCAGAATAGCTTTTGTTGAATGACAGGCATAGCTGGGAAAGCGCATTGGGGAAAGTGCTTCCAGCTCAGAGATTTGGCATGGATTAAAAGCCCACATAGAATTTTAATTGTAGTTTGCTTGTCAAAAGGTAGAATTTAATTGGGCATTTAGCCTACTTTTCACAAGTTTGGTCACACTGATTTTTTTGTATGACTTTTATTATGGCTGCTTAGCATAATTAAGTAATGAAAATGAATAATTTTATCCATTTCTCAGTGCATATAGGCAATGTATTTTGGTGCATTTAAACAAAACAGATTTATTAAACAGATAAATTTATGAAAATAACATTTTAGTCACCAAACATATTTAGAAAATGAAAGATAATACATTTAAATTCAAGCAAAATATTGCAAAAAAAATTACAAACTACAAAATTTCAGCTAAACTTTTCAATTTTTTTGCTTCTCTTGATTTTTACTCTTTTTTAAAATTTGTATTTAATATTTTTCTGTAACATATACATTAGGGTGTACTACTGTTTGGACCATAATCGTAAGTTATTTAGTCAAATAAGCTCCAGATTTGGCTTCAGCACTAATCTAATGTATATGCAAAAATATAATATTGTATAGCTTCCTATTAAAATATGAATTTAAAAGAGAGATTTGTGATACTTATATATGCTAAGCACTTTTTATCGTTTCAGCATTGATATTGAAATGTGTGCATTCACAATAGTCACATCGCAGCATCTGCAATGTGGAGTTGGGATGATAATAGTTGATCAGCAATAAAGATTAAACATTTTACATTACATTTGATTATTCAATAATAGGGCCAGGACAAAATATTGATTCTGATTTATTGTGATAATTCCACTCAGGATACATTCTTGATGTAGCCAAGTATCGATATTTATTTAAAAGTACAAAAGATCTGAACTAATTCATCAGCCTTGCACTGCTACCATTTAACACTTAGGTAATAGTATATGAATCGGTGCTTCTCGTAATGTCAGATCGAACACATATAATTGGTGCAATTCCACAAAATATATGTGCTGTTAATAAAATACATCTTATACATTTTTGATGCATTTCCCCCTTAATTTACAAATATCATGATATATTGTGGATGGTTTTCTTGTGATTTATTGATGATATTGTGATATATCATAATCAGGGGCAAAACATAATGATAATATAGTATCATATTACTGTACCTGAGTATATGACTACATATTTCACTTTTATCTTTGCTCTTATTTTATTTCTTTACACTTGCAATTTATTTGAATAACTCCTGTACACGATTTTCCAATCAATCTGAGATAATGATTTCATTTTAAAAAGAGCTATTCAGCTCATCTGCCAAAATTGTATTCAAATCGAAGTATACATAGCAGAAAAATAAAATATCGCAATGTCAGATTTTTCCAGTATTGTGCAGCCCTAGCTTTAATAATATTATAACAGGGTATCTGCAGGGTCTTAGAAAGTCTTAAAATGTCTTAAGTTTCAAAAACACAAATTTTTGGCCTTGAAAAGGCTTAAATCCACTGAAATATTGTCTTGTAGGTCTTAAATCCTTTCAAACGGGTCTAAATTTTCCTAAGTCCATGTAAAGCTATACTTAATTGGGCCAACACTCATCCAATGACTAACAACATATTTCAATAAAGGTTTTAAGAAACCTTTAATTACTAACTTTGTTTACTTATTAATATGGTTTAATTATCTTCCTTACAATAACATTTGTTTTTAATGGTTTTTAAGTATTTAACTTCTTTTAAAGAAATCTTTAGGGTTTAGCCTTGTGTAAGTCTGAAATTTCATTCTTTATGGTCTTAAAAATGTCTTTAAAAGTCTTAAATTTGACTCGATGAAACCTGTAGAAACCCTGTTCAAAGAAATAGAAATGTAAAATTTCTGTCTCAAAAGATTAGATTAGATTAGATTAGATTCAACT
Source organism: Danio aesculapii (assembly GCF_903798145.1). Taxonomy (NCBI): domain Eukaryota; kingdom Metazoa; phylum Chordata; class Actinopteri; order Cypriniformes; family Danionidae; genus Danio; species Danio aesculapii. Next base: position 32,332,562 of record NC_079451.1, read on the forward strand.
TTATTGTCATTACACATGTACAAGTACAAGGCAACGAAATGCAGTTTAGGTCTAACCAGCAGTGCAATAGCAGCAAGTGCAGGATACAGGTATTAAGTTATAAAGTTATAAAGTGCAGTTATAGAAAAACTATGGTGATATTTACAGATGGATGTACTATGAACATTATATACAGGTTGTATTAGCTATGAACAGAGATTTGCATAAATGAATATATGTACAGGATGCTATTAATAATCAGGAGTGGCAGATAGATAAACATAATTACAAATGTCCATGTGCAGTGGGTATGTACAGTTCAAGTAAATGAATCAGTGCAATGAATATGTGCAAACTTTAAATGTGCTTTCTATTGTGCAGCGGTAGAAGTTCACCAGATCTAAACGATTGTTCTTTTTAACTTAAAAATATTTTTTTGCAGTTTGCACACTGAACTAAGATGAACAAGCATTTTCAATAATAAAAATAAAAAGAATAACTGAATTTTAACTGTCAGAATAGCTTTGGTTGAATGACAGACGTAGTTGGGACAACGCATGGGGAAAATGCTTCCAGCTCAGAGATTTGGCATAGATTAAAAGCCCACATAGCGCACAATTTTACTTGTAGATTACTTGTCAAAGGTAGAATTTGATTGGGCATTTAGCCTACTTTTCACAAGTTTGGTCACACTGATTTTTTAAAGACTTTTGTAATGTAATAAATAGGGCTGCACGATTCATCAAAAAAAAAAAAAAAAGATTGTGATCTCGATTCAACCCCCCCACACGATCTTATTGAGCCAGCATTTCTACGATTCAGCCAATTATATTTTCAAGTTCGGTAGGGAAGCATAAAGGCGGTCGCCCAAGTATCGACTGGACAAATTTAGTCTATTCAAGTCCACTGTTCCAAGTCCAAAATTTAGTATGTTAACTAACTGTAGACCTACACATAGGTCTAATATTATTATTGTTTATCTAACATGTTAACCTTTATTTCACATCTAGAAAATCTTGAGGAAAATATTGATCTTTATCTTAAGCAAAAAAAAAATCGTGATTCTCATTTTAGCCAGAATCGTGCAGCCCTATCTATAAAAAAAATAGAAATGTAAGATTTCAGTCTCAAAAGATCTAAATCAGTGTTTCTCAACCATGTTCCTGAATGACCACCAACACTGCATGTTTTGGATGTCTCCTTTGTCTTTCACACCCATTACAGGTTTTTCAGTTTCTGCTAATGAGCTAATGATCTGAACCAGGTGTGTTTGGTTAAGGAGACATGGGCTGCATCCAAAACCACCTACTACTCAGTAGGTACTGCATATAAATTTAAATATATTACTCAGTCGTTAGAAAAGTATGTTCTATACAGTATGAATGTAAGCAGTATGAATGGAATTTGGACATCCTACATCCGCCATTTTGTCATCGTCATGTAACCCGCGTCAGTTGTGTCGCTTCACTCTTTTTCATGAATTCTGTTGCAAGGCATCGTGAGATGGGATGCGCACTTCAGAATCTCGCCGGAAGTAGCAGGTCATCCGGCTACTTCTCGCATACTGATTTTCGAATTTTATGAATTTGGACATACTACTCTACTCACATACTGTTTTTAGTGTCCTATATAGTATGGAACTATGTTGTTTCGGACGTAGCCATAGATAAAATGCAGAGCTGGTGGTCATCTGGGAACGTGGTTGAGAAACACTGATCTAAACAACTGTTCTTTTTAATTTAACTTAAATAATTTTCAGTAAATTAAAACTTAAAGTCGGTGCCAATGGTGTAGGGGAAAGTGCACCGACACATGCACTCTGGTGTTCACGGCGACCCATGTTCGATTCCCGCCTTGAGGTCCTATGCCGATCCTTCTCCTCTCTCTGCTCCCCACACTTTCCTGTCAATACTCTCTACTGTCCTATCAAAAAAAAGGTGAAAACCCCTAAAAAATAATTATAAAAAAAAAATTTTTACTTAATTATGATGAACAAATATTTTCAACTGTAAAAATAAAAACAAGAACTGAATTTTTACTCTGTCAGAATAGCTTTTGTTGAATGGTGGGTTGCACTGATTTTTATAAATGATTTTTATAATGTTATAAAGAAATATAAATGTCAGATTTCAATCTCAAATGATCTAATTTGCTCAAATATTTTTTCCACACTGAATTAAGATGAACAAGCATTTTCAACTGTAAAAATAACACAAGTTTCACAACACATTAATTAATTACACTTTTAATCAAATTAAAATACAGAATGGTTATTTTGAAAGCATAATAAACTTTCACAACACTACGGTCTTTTTGATCAAATAAATGTGGCCATGCTGAGCATAAAACTGTTCTCAGAAAATTAAGCAGTTGCTGTAGGTTCATTTAATTAGTGATAATTTTGCAGACATTTTGTTTTTCATTTTGACATCATTATATTGGCTTCTTATCTCATTTAGTATTAGGACAGATTTAACCTACAGTTATAATAGGCAGATGAATCACTGCTTTATGATGCTTTCAAACATCACTGAATGTTGCTCCTAATCGCACCATGAGATCATTCAGTTCAGATCTGCTTTTCCGAGGTGAAACACATAAAAAGAGAAAGAGCAGCTTTTAATGATTATGCATTTAAGTTCTAGAGTGCTTTCCTCTGGAAATCTGCCACAGAGCTGAGCAGTTTAAAAGCATTTAAAAGCTCACTTGTACAGAAGCTTTGTTTTGTCATTTAGTATGATTTGGACATTTTACAATATATACCTATATGCTCTGATATACACTAACCGGCCACTTTATTAGATACACCTGTCCATCATATGGCAGCAACTCAATGCATTTAGGCATGCAAACATGGTCAAGACGATCTGCTGCAGTTCAAACCGAGCATCAGAATGAGGAAAAAGGTGATTTAATTGACTTTGAACATGGCATGGTTGTTGGTGCCAGACGGGATGGTCTGAGTATTTCAGAAACTGCTGATCTGCTGGGATTTTCAAGCACAACCATCTCTAGTGTTTACAGAGAATGGTCCGAAAAAGAGAAAATATCCAGTGAGCTGCAGTTCTGTGGGTGCAAATGCCTTGTTGATGCCAGGGGTTAGAGGAGAATGGTCAGACTGGTTCCAGCTGATAGAAAGGTAACAGTAACTCAAATAACCACTCGTTACAACCGAGGTATGCAGAAGAGCATATCTCTGAATGCACAACACGCTAAACCTTGAGGCAGATGGGCTACAGCAGCAGAAGACCATGCCGGGTGCCACTCCTGTCAACTAAGAATAGGAAACTGAGGCTACAATTCACACAGGCTCACCAAAATTGGACAATAGAAGATTGGAAAAACGTTGCCTGGTCTGATGAGTCTCAATTTCTGCTGCAACATTCGGATAGTAGGGTCAGAATTTGGGGTCAACAACATGAAAGCACGGATCCATCCTGCCTTGCATCAATGGTTGTGGCTGGTGGTGGTGTAAAGGTGTGGGGGATATTTTCTTGGCCCACTTTGGGCCCATTAGTACCAATTGAGCATTGTGTCAATGCCACAGCCTACCTGAGTGTTGTTGCTGACCATGTTCATCCCTTCTTGACCACAGTGTACCCATCTTCTGATGGCTACTTCCAGCAGGACAACACGCCATGTCATAAAGCGCGAATCATCTCACACTGGTTTCTTGAACATGACAATGAGTTCACTGTACTCAAATGGCGGGAGATTCGCATCATGGATGTGCAGCCAACAAATCTGCAGCAACTGTGTGATGCTATCATGTCAATATGGATTAAAATCTCTGAGAAATATTTCCAGTGCCTTGTTGAATCTATGCCACGAAGGATTAAGGCAGTTCTGAAGGCAAAAGGGAGTCCAACCAGGTACTAGTTAGTTGTACCTAATAAAGTGGCCGGTGAGTGTATAATACAGGCATTCAAGCTATTAGGAACATGCAAATATAATACAGTCCTATTGAAAAGAATATGGTTTTCCAGTGCTGAGCTGCGGCTGGAAGGGCATCGGCTGGATAAACCATATGCCAGAGTAATTGGCGGTTCATTCCACTGTGATAAATCAGGGACTAAGCCGAAGGATAGTGAGTGAGTGAGTGAGTGAGTGAGAGAGAAAAAAATAGTAGTTTTGTATTTTGATGTGGTTGCTTTTAATGTTTAATAAAGTAATAATCTACAGCAAAGAGTGCATCCAGGCAAAACCTAGACCCTCCGGTGTGTTAGCAATATTAGAAAATCTGCTTGTAAATAATTTAGGTGAAGTAAATGCATCAACTTAACCCATTATACACTTAAAGTACCTTTTCCTATTCTTTACTGCCATTACACTGGAAAACAAGACAGCATTAAAGTGCAACTGGGTTGTTTTGAATGAATACGAATGTTAAAATGCCATTCATAAATGCCAGTATATTTATGTGCTGCCGCCCAGCATCATGTGCTGCAACCAGACAAAAAGACCCCAAAAATGAGATCAGCAAAGCCCATAAATTACACAGAGAGTGTCTTGTTAAGGAGTACTAGTGAAAAAGCAGGAAGATCTGCAAGACCAATATATCTACGACAAGTCCTAAGATCAAAAGCACGACAACTGAACCGTGAAACGCAGCGGGAGTTTGGCCATATAGGGTTGTAAATGGTTTCTGCTATAAATGATTCTGCCACTCACATATCAGTCAGAGTTAGGATTTGCTTTCCCGTTTCTCCGTGCTGCTACATCTGAATTGCATGTGTTTTTCAGCCCCTGATCACACTGGAAGGAAGCGTTTCACACACGTTCACGCGAGAAGGACTGAACCCTGTCACCGTACAGGTGTCGGCGGGAGGTACAGTCCTACAGGATGTGAAAATCATCACCGTCAAAGGTGAAGACCTCCCGTAGACATGAAAATTGCTGTGCTTTTTGATATAGAGAATGTGTTATTTTTAGCCTCGCTGAAAATTAAAAGGTTTCTCTGTCTTCTCTGGTTTCCAGACGTCTTCCGTTCTTTGCTGCTGTCGTTTTCTCCAAACCTGGAAGAGCACAACCCTTCTGTTGCCGAGTGGAGACAGGACGTGGGGCGTGTTGTCAGGGCAACGCTTGCTCAGGTACACCGCGCTTAAAGTCCATCATCAGCTACTGCTGGAGTGCTCTGTTCATGCCGGTGAACTGCTGAAAAGAACTCCTGAAATTTCTTGAAAGGCCGCTGATAGCTCACCACGCTTCCTCTCTCTTCAGCTATTCTCTTTCCTCTCTCTCAAACGCTCCTGGTTTAAAGCCTGATGGCTCTTTCTGGGCTCTCCGGCGAGGTTCTGTGTTCGGCTGAGAGGCTCTACGCGCTCTCACGCATCCATCTGATTTCCCCTCAGTCTGAGCGCGAGAGATAGAGTAATGTAGTGCTATTGGCGAGAGTGAATCACTGGAGTTCAGAGTGAATATTGATGCGGCAACAGAGAGACTCTAAAGCCAGTCAGCCAATTAAAGAACAGAGCCAAAGAACTGCTCCACAGAACTCCATTACAATGAGTCGCTCAAGCACAAATATAATGGCCTCCCAATACCTCTGGATTTTCGACACGAACAGAGTGCTTTCAATGTGCTTACACAACATCATATCGAAAATATCTCCAGATTCTCCGGAATGGCTTATTATGCTTCGCAAACATTAATGGAGATTTTTATTAATGTGCAAACGGCCGTGAAATGATTGACTAGCGTTTATGCATGAATTCAAGTCTGTCATGAATGTTGCATGCTGATAAAATTGCCTTAATTTAATGTTTAGTGGCGTGTGTTTATTTGTGTGCTTTTCGGCAGGTCTGCAGCTTCCCTGAGGACCAGTTGTTGGTGTCTGTGTTTCCTGGATCTCCAACTGCTGCTGAGCTCTTTATCCTACCCGAGACCAACCAGTCAGCATTCAGATCACACACAGAGGAACAACTTAATAAGGCAAGAACCATACACACACATAAACACACACACACAATGGAATAAAACGATTCTCCCAAATGACAAGGTCTTATGATTGATACAATCTGTTAAACTAACCTATTATCATGTTCTGATGGCCAAATAAATTATAGTGGCGATAAAAGTTGGCTTTATTGCTCGCGAATAAACCTGCTGAAAAATACATGCACTTACTTTTAAAATGTCATGGGCTGAATTTGTAATGCCCGGCAACCACAAAAGGAAATTAAATCTGTCAAATTTATATTTGACAATAATTCAGATTTATGTTAAAACCAGCAGTGTTTTTGATTGCGTTCTCTATTTATATAGGGTGATGACCTAGAGTTTTCCAAAATGGAAAACGTATTAAGATGTTTTTAAAAAGACTTATGCAAGATTTATGGTTAAAATAACTATGCAAATAAAACCTTTTTGCAGACCATCCTTTTAAAGTTCTAGTCATCAAATAATTCTGAGAAAACAAATAAGAAATAATAATAATAAAAGGTTTTTAGTAGGGCTGCATGATATTGGAAAAATCTAACATTGCAATATTTTGCTAATCTGAGATTATATATTGCAATATGACTACAATTTCACCAGATGAGTTGAATAACTCTATTTGAAAAGATTGATTGGGATGATTCTGTAGAGGGATTCAGTTTTATCTGCATAAAATCTAATAAACAATCAACAAGAATAGATAAATGTGGTAAAGAAAAAGATAAACGAAAGAAGGCCCAATCCCAACTTCATTTTTGTACCCCTACCCCTTTCCCTTGGCCCTTGAAACAGAGTGTGAAGGGGAAGGGCTTCAAAATTTACCCAGTTGCTTTATTTTTTGGTATTGATCTTCAAGAAATCGCTGAAGGCATATATTATGTTAGCATAACGATATAATGTGGCAATATGATCGTAACTGTACTGTGCATTTACACCGTGGCCAAATTTATCTACGTAAACACACCAAAAACAACATTAACATTATACCAGAGACCGTAAAAAGGACATTCCCAGCCACTAGACTTTTCTGACAGGGTACTCGAGTGTCATCGAGTGACAGAATGTTGTGGGACTGCAATACAGGAGTTATTATTAGGGATTACAGATAGCCAAATTTAGCTGTTTTATTTTAGCATTTTTTTAAAGCATGATGGTAAAACATGAACGCGGTTATGAATATATTAAAACATATGCTTGTTTGCTGTAGACATTCGTAATAATGACAAAAAAATACAAATTTGTGGATCTCCTTACTTACGGGTGCAGCTATGCTGCCTTTGTGGCTGGTGTATTCTGGGAAATTTTCTTACGCATTGATTTAGAGTGTGCTCCTGAAAAATCTCAATTTGAAGGGGTATCTAGCCCTTCCCCTTAGCCCTACGCCTTCAAGCTAAAGAGAATTGGGACACTGCTACCCCTTCACGTGAACACGCAAAACGAGGGGTAGAGGTAAGGGAAAGGAAAGGGAAAGAAGTCGAATTGGGATTGGGCCTAAATGGTGTTTTATTGTTTTCTGAGTCTAACTGTATTCAGGTAAAGCAATTGAATAAAAAGTAATTAAATAAAATTCTTAAATATTTTATCTTTATTAAAGTTACATACAGTGCAATTTTTAATGCCTTAAAATTTGCTTTTAAAATCATTATACTGTCACATGATTCAAAAACAAATGATATTAGAATACATAACTTGCAATGTGACTATTGCGAATGACCATATTATGATATTGATGGTGAAACATTATATTGTGCAGTCCTATTTATTAAGATATTTCTTTTAGAATGACTAAAACATATCAACTTTAAGCCTCTAATAATATTTTCCTTTTTTTTAACGTGTTCATTAAAAAAATCTACCCAAATTCAAAGAATGTCTATGTTGAACTAATTAATCTGATTAGAGTATTCTAAATCAGTATTCACATAATCCTTTTTAAAGTCAGATCGTCCAGTCTTTAAGACTGGCAAAACACAATATTATTGCCAGAAAGCTGGTTAGTTTCATTAAGCTTATTTATTTATTCATTTAATGATTGATTTACTCATTAATTAAACTCATCATTTTTATCTAAAAATTTATTTATTATTTACTAGCTTTTATCATTTATTCATTCATTTTCTTTTTGGCTTAGTCCCTATATTAATCAGGGGTCGCTACAGCGAAATGAACCGCCAACTTACTGTCTCCAGCTTATGTTTTAAGCTGTGAACGCCCTTCCAGCCACAACCCAACACTGGGAAACACCCATACAACTCTCATTCGCACACATACACTACAGCCAATTTAGTTTATTCAATTCACCTATAGCGTATGTCTTTGGACTGTGGGGGAAACCGGAGCATCTGGTGGAAACCCACGCGAGCACAGGGAGAACATGCTAACTCCACACAGAAATCCTAACTGACTCACCCGGGGCTCGAACCAGCAAACTTCTTGCTGTGAGGCGATTGTGCTACCTGCTGCACCACCGTGACGCCCTACTAGCTTTTATTATTATGTGAAATGATGTGCATAAAATCTGAATTGTCATTTTTTTTTCTGCAGCAGTATTGGTAGTATTTCCGTTTTAATGCTAGAAGGCAGGCCTGTAGATATCACACACTTTGTGAACTTTGCACAAGAGTTATGCCAGTTAAGGAGCCTCAAACCACAGTCAATTATTCACAACAGAAACTGACAGAAAAAAATGATGGTGCTTTTTTAGGCTGTCGCCGCTTTACCACCACATATTGAATGACAAGAGCTGAATCTACTTTTAAGGCATATATATCACCATTGTAAAATGCATTAGCTACTGCCTTTATTTCTGACACAAGCATTTTAAGAACGAAACCTGAATACTGTCGTATAAGTGGAATAATTGACTGTCAGAAAAACCAGAGATGGTGCATTATTTCAATTGATAAAACTGCTCCAATTTAGTTGAAGCTTTAAAAGTATAGCAGGTTTCACTTGCTCTTCATCATCATCTTCCTCTTTTTTCAGATGTCGGAGGTCTTCATGAACGCTTTAAATCAGAACCTGATCCAGTTTGATCTGAAGCCTGACACGCGGGTCACTGTGTCTTTGTCTCAGCTCACACTGGGTAAGACCCAGACACTAGCTTCTGTCATTAAGGCTTTAACAGGACAATCCTTGTTCTCTGATAACCCTTCCAGAAGAGCACAAATGTCTATCGCATTGAGTTCTGGTTTAATTGCACCCTTACTGTAGTAAAATACGAGGCTGTCAAGTGGTTATGTGAGGTGACTTTACTCCTGTGTAGTTATATAAGATACACGATATAATCACATTGCTGACGATGCATTGTGGCAAATTTTTCAACCCTCTCTTGGTGCTAAAAATCGTAGAGAACAGGTACTCCACCTTGGACTTTAGATTAATATTGATAATGCGGAGCCTGTCTGAGCATGACCAATATAGTGAGTTGGAAATGACATTACGGGATCATAAAGAGTGTCTCTCTGCCACATATAATTCTACCCTTTTCAGACACGGCAATTTGTCTTCATTGCTCCGAACAGGAAAAGGTTCAGATTGCCTCCTGCATTCTGCCGAAAGGTCACAATCATCATGCGTCAACCCTCAAAGGGCTGAAGGATGGACTGCAGTGTGTGTGTTTGTGTGTGTGTGAAAGAGAGAGAGGAGCAACTGAGACAGTTTTTTAGCATTACTGAAATGGATATGCTTCTCATACATGCTCTGAGAAACAGCAGAAATATCCCTGGTCAACTGGATATTCAGTGTGTGTGTGTTTCAGTTGAAATACCAAACTATATACATAGTCTTCCTTTATTTCTATTTACCCAAAGATTTTCAGCAAAAACAAAATAAAAAGGTCATTTAAAATGCTTAATTTGAGCCAGATCATGTTCCGGAAAATGTCAGATATCAGTGTTTTGCTTTCCGGTATTTATTTTAATGGACTTGCATAACCGCAAAGTCCCATTTAACTATTGGCCCTCAACAATATTTTCAGCCAATCGGCTTTCTTATATTTATAATCACTCTCATTGATTGGTGATTGCTATTTTGCACGCAGTGAGCAGTGAAAATAAATAATGGCATAGTGGCATACCTGAAAAATATTTGTATTTTCAAAATGGCAAAGAGACAGTCAAGCATATTTTCATTTTTTTTAAATCACGAGTAAATCTGATAATGAGCCTGATCAAACGAGATCTTGAGGAGATGAAACTGCACGAATGGCTCAGGATAGCAGGAGACAGAAGCAAAGCGATCTCAAGTAGTAAATGTGGGCTCTTCTTGAAGATTAGACTTAATTATTATTTTCACTTGGCACATAATAGTGAAGTGAACTGAATCGTGATTGATCATACAATTTGTTTGTAGCTACATGTTTTTATTATCCATGACTGACCTATAACGTTCTATGGCACAAAATAATTAAATACCGTTCAGAAATGTGTTGCTGTTTTTTTGCGCTATCACCGTTTAATGACGTCATAATCCAGAAAAACAGAAATTGTTTAGTGGAAGTCGGTCCCCATAAATTTTATTTCGGGAATTATTCATTTACAAACTAAGCACTGTTAATCAATAGACATATTAAGGGAATAAAATTCTTTATTTTACTAAAGATATTTACTTAAACTACTAGCTAAATACTAGCTATACTACTTATTAAAACTATTTTTCAATGCATTTCAAGTCTTGAAGCTTTGTTTGTGCTGTGTGTTTGTTGAATTAATTTACTTGGTAAGTTAATTATTGATAAGATGCTTTTTATTATACTGAAAAACTACACTAACATTTTTTGTATAATATTGTTCTGTTGTCAAATTTTCAACTTCAAATATTAGATTTTATTAGTAATGTCTCATTTTTCTTTGTGGTAGATAAAAAAAGGTGCACAGAAGGTGGTCATTTAGGAAATTACAGTACATTAAAAGTTTTAAAGTTATAGACCAAAAATATTTCACAAAGTTTTGATTATGATAATAAGTACTTGAAAACAGTTTATTAAAAAGAATGATTAAATTAATTGACTTAGATACATATAATTAGTTATCAGTTGTATGCATGAATATACACTTTAATATAATTACATTATATAATATACATTACATTACATTACATAATATAATAAATATTAGTTAATAAACTGTGTGTGTGTAATTATAAATTTTTTATCTAATGCATATAAAGTAAATAATGTATGATACATTCAAATTGCACATACTACAATATATTATAAAATATATATATGTAGTCTTCCAGGACTGTGTGATGAGACATTGAGTTTAACTGGTTCTGCATATGTATCATTGCCTGCAGCACCTCTGGTGGACTCCAGTGTTTTGCCCAGTGGCTCTGCCATGCTCTTACTGGTTTCTCTGGGCCTGTTGGGATTGGCCATTCTCTTCATCTACAAGTTCAAACGGTAAACCTCAACAAAACCCACCTAATTATGCACAGTCATTTTGATATGGCAGCCGATCCTGACAAATGCTGCACACGCTTACTCTTACTGACATCAGTTTCCTCATGATATAGTCTACTTGGACTAGAATGAATAAATGCATCAGTTTTTTCTCCTCAAGCCTACTTTTGCTTCTGTCTGCTCAGTAAGATTCCTTGGATCCACGTTGAGACAGAAGACAGCCATGAGAAAGAGCCTGAGATGATCAGCGCTGTCGGACAGGAGAAGAACGGCACACGTGCAACAGCCACTTCCTTCACGTCGTGCAGTGCACACACCACACACACACCGTGTCCATTAAACACAGGAACACACAACAGCTTCAGTCATCTGCCACCGCCCAGAGAACTGATGGAGAAAGAGCTGGAGGCTCACAGCACAGGTCAGACCCCGGTCACACCATACAGTCTCTGAATCTTTGTTGAGTCTTTGATAAATCTGATTAAAAACTTACTGTAGTTCCAATAAATACTTTTTTACAAGTGCTTTAGTATAATTTAGTAAACATACACAAAGTTAAAAGGGTGATATTTGCAACGCATGATCATTAAAAAATATGTGCTTCAACTTACATTTTCAGCCTACAAACCACGAAATCATAAAAATCATACCATTTATCATCATTGAACATATTTGTCTGCACTTTCTAGATAAAATAAACGCTACGGGGCAGTGTGACACCAACAGGTTTTCTTCTTTTTAACACTAATGATATTTACAGGGACATCTGGCCAAATAAAGGATTAATTTCAAGCAGTTCTTTGCACAACACCAAATAAATATGATTTGTAATCAAATACATGTAACTCGCCTATCTATCTCCATATGTTTGTGCTCGGGTTTGAGTCCAGTCAAGCAAAATTCCACAAGAGGAACAGGCAATGTAAAATCAAGGTGAAACTATGTGCAAATGCTCTACATGCACTTTTCTCTTCTGTTTGCTTTTGAAAAACACTATTGGTTGGGTTTTGGGAAAGGTTTAGGTCAGTGATTTGCTAGATGATCAGTACGACAAGCCCAGCCTTGTGGACATGTACAAAAAGTACAAATGCACCCTAAAACCTCCTTTCCACTGCACACGACAAATGACATGTGACAAACCGGAAGTCATTCATTTCCAATGGAGAGTAGTCCAGGAGCTGCGTAGAGTTCCGATTATGTCTGTATGCGGAAAATTAGAATCCGAATTGAGCTGCGGATACGCTGAAATATTTGAACTCCTGCGACTAGACCATATGCAACTGGCCGATCGGATGTGATGTATTTCAGTGTTGTCCAAGCAGGTCCGTACACGCGAGATGAGAAATACTATTTTTTTTTTATCAAATACAAAGTGTCTCCACATTCCCTCAAAAATTTTTAGCGGTCTATGAGTTTCTATTATTCATTCATTCAAACATGGTGAATGCACGGAGAATAAAGGCTCTTTCTTTTCCACTCCTTTATTTCAGACACTGTGAGAACAGCTTCTCTTCCATGGTGAAAATTCTGTGCAACTGCCACAAGGGGGCATATTCCGACAGTCGTGTCCAAATGTCATGTGCAGCAGAAAGGCAGCTTAAGTATCATATTTTTTTTTAAATTCAAACGTAAACAGCACCCTCTAGTGGATTTGAAATCTGAAATGTGCAATGAAACATAACTGGAGTATTTTACCTTTCGTAAAAAGGTACATATTTCCAGTGAACCTGGGTTAGACGACTTCTAATCCAGAATTCGCTCTTTATAGCCAATAAACAAACGACTGGTAGGGACTACAATGAAGAATACTTCTTCCTAAGTTTGTGACATCACAAAATCTACATAAAAATTTACATAACCCCCACCCCCGGGTGTAACACCAAAATTCCTTCAAAGTGCACTAGACAGTTAGCAAATCAAAACACACAATTTAATACTACTTCAATCTTTTTACTTCTATGTTTAATTGAGTGTGTTGCTGACCATTTCTTTTGAATTAATTTAGAAATGTACTAACAATATCTGTGTAAAGATTTGTTTTTTGTGTATTATCACAAATGTCATCTCTTTGAATACACTTTAGTGACTTTTTATAATTTCATCAATAATGTATTAAATAAAAGTAGGTTTAAAAAATATACTTTAAGAAGTACACTACAAATGTTCATTTCGTACAATCAAGTGTTCTTCTTTTCCTGTCAGTTCTTTTCTGTCGGCTTTAATGTTTATAAAGATGCAATTTGGGCTCAAGGAGCAGAACGAGAGACGTGCTTGTTTTAGTGTGTATCTGTTGTTGTTCCTATACGTGAGGTCAGTGGATGGACCCCAATTCATTCATTCTACTTTTATTACTCCGCTGTCAGAGAAGGTGATTGTCTTCTGAGTGTCCCAGGACTTTTTGATTCACAGTAATCAAGGACTGATCCCATGACACTGAAGTGGAAAGCATTGATCACAGACTTGCCCTTGCTTGTTGGTTGCAATTACAGTGATTTTCTGCTTTTCTGTGTTTCTCTGTGTGTTTGTGTGTGTGTGCGTGTGTGTGTGCGTGTGTGTGTGTGTGTTTTAGGCGGCCTTGGGGCTGGAGAACACTTAAGGACCAGACAAATTCCAAACTGCACCAATGTCTGAAATGATGAAGGAAGGTTTGATGATGAAACATCAGTTGTATTAGATGTATACTTATAAAGTTTTTTATGAAGGGATAGTACACCCAAAGATTTATTCATCCTCAGGCTATTTAAGGTAAAACACTAGAGAAGATTTTTAGCTGTAGCTTAATAATTCATAAAAAGTAAGTCAACTGTTACTGACAATCTGAGAGTATGTATATACAGGCAAATCAAAACTAACATGTGGCTCCTGGTGATACATTGAGCTCTTATTAAGCAAAACTGAGCATTATTTGCAACATTATTGTCTTTAATCCACATCCTCTGCAAACAAAATGCATAAGGCTGAAAATATAAAAGATAATACTGTAAATAATGTTTAGTTTCAGTTCAGACTGCGTAATTTTAGCCCTGATTTTAACTCACTGACAGGTTTTGAGAAATTGCAGACAAATGCCTGAAATCACAGGCAAATCGGTGCTCATTCATGTGAGTAACAATCACACAGTGTGAACTATCAAAGACACGATGTGAGAATCGCAGATGAGTCGCTGACACCCGTCAGACATTTGGCATGTTAAATGGAGCTGTCGATTCAAATTAAGTCGTGTGAAATGTGTTCTGATTGAAAATAAAATCAGCGATTACCTACAGCCAATGAGAGAGCAGCATCCACTAGTATGGGTATCTGCAAGCCAGCGAGAGGATGGGGAGAAGTTAAAAGTACTTCTTTTCAGTCTATTTGGACCCAAGAAATGGAGGAAAAACTAGTGGAAATTTGGCAGGAGCACCCATGTTTGTTTGACATGTCCTCTGAGTAATACCACAACCGGGTCGAAAAAGAAAACCGTGACCTCGTGTTGTTTCCATGTCACTTCTCGCGTGTGTTTGGTTGCGAGACAAAGTTTGTGGACCAAGACAACGTTGTCGGCGATTGTCCTACTGTAAAGTCATGCAGTGTGTAACCTTCTACCAATCCATCTTGCAGAGCCAATACAGCAGCGACGGACGATACACCAGATAGTCATGCAATGTGAAAACATCTGTGACGCGACTACTTAAAAATCAGCAGTCTGAACTGAAAGATTACACAGAATGATCATAAGACCTTAATGCATGAGCCATGGGTATTAATTTTGTTTTGCCTGGATTTTTTTTTTCTATCTTGTGTTCTACTAGAGAAAAAAACTAAGATCTTGGTTGCCTGAGGTAAATAAATTGACAGTATTTTTTCATTTTGGAGTGAACTATCCCTTTAGATATTTCTGTAATGTGGTACTTATGCCTTTATATTATTGTGGTGTTTTACATTTGCTCTCTTTAAATGAACAATTCCTTAAGTGTTAATGAAGGTATTATTGTTAACGGGTGTAAATTAATTTCTATCAAGAACTGTAAGATTATATCATATTAGCACTTAAGGAGTATTTATTTTTCACCTGTAATCTTTCCTAAAGGAATAGTCCAAAAATGACAAATTTGCTCAAACATTTTGCAATCTAGTGTATAGGAGAGATTTCACTAAAACACTATTTGAGAGGGAAACTAAAAAAATCAACACAGGCTCATTCTGAAAACGTAGCCCTAAAAACATTTCTGGAGATCACAAATTATGTAGCCAGAAGTACGTATGGCTGCATTTTGTCTTTAAAACGAACACTACGAGGCAGTATGACGCCGTTCCTTTTCCTGCTTACAAAGCTGACCGCTTTTCTGCTGTTACCAGTTTGTCCAGTTAGCTCGCCATGTACGTCGGCGGACTTGAGATGCAGAGAGGAGTTGACCATGATAATGGGGTTCGAGTCTGGCGAAGAACGGTTCCAGAAAGCAGTTAAGACAAAAACAGAAGTCAAAAAATTTAATAAACAAGTAAATAACATGGTGAGAATGTGGTAAAATGTGGTAAAAATCAGACGAGGGTTTTCTTTTTCAGAATTGTTTTTTAAAACTG
The DNA here is from genome assembly GCF_903798145.1 of Danio aesculapii. NCBI lineage: Eukaryota > Metazoa > Chordata > Actinopteri > Cypriniformes > Danionidae > Danio > Danio aesculapii. Next base: position 32,348,445 of record NC_079451.1, read on the forward strand.
TCGGTTGGGTTTACGGAAGTGGGTGGGCGATGGTCAATCTGTGCTTTTGAAAACACTATTGGTTCGGTTTAGGGAAGAAGGAAGGTAGGTCAGTCGATCAGTCAGTCAGTCAACAGCAGCCTCTGGTGAATTCGCAAAAACAAAAACTGCAAAAAAAAAAACTACCTCCTGGGACATATTTGGCACTCTCCAGAAATGTATAAATTAGTATGTTTTCAGAATGTGCCTGGGTTGAAGAAAAAATAACCCAGCGGTGACCTTTATATCAAATATACATATCGATTTGGCGTCAAAACCTTGACATCAATTTGACATCCACACTAGGGTTGAACAATATGTAACTTCAGATGCCGTGTGTGTATCTGCAATAGTCATATCGCAGGATTAGATTATTTATTAAAGATTAAATTATAATATTATTAATTTTTATAATTTTTTTATTATTTATACAACCATGACCATGTTATTTTACATTTGATTGTTCAATTTCTGTACATAAATACTGTTAGACTCCCTAGAAAATCATAAAACACTGTTTGTTTATTTATTTATTACTGCTTGTAATTTATTATATTTTATGCAGATGCACTGCAATAGAAAAAAAAGACTTGATCATCCCAGTCGATCTAAATTAATGAAATATTTCCAAATAAGAGTTGTTCAAATCATCTAGTCAAATTTTATTCATAATAAATCGCATATATCGCAATAAATATAGTGCGGCAAAACAAAATATCGCAATACCAGATTTTTCCAATATTGTGCAGCTCTAATGACCATCAAAATAACAACACAAAAAGTATTATGATAACAAATTTTATTCATCTAAAACTGGTTCCCAAAGTGCGGGTCGCGGAAAAATGAAGGGGGGTCACTCGGTGATTTACAAAAATCTAATTAATTTTATTAAACTATTAGAATGACCATATTTTATCTATAACCTACTGAAGATAAAAATAGTAGTTTATAGTTACAGCCTTTTGATTTGTTTTTCTATTGGATTGGGACCATTGGGGTGGTTACATTATATTAAAGACACAGCAATAGCGTCAGATGCAGCAGATTAATTTTATGGCACCAGGTTAAACTTTCTGGCACATTTACAGCTCTCATATACAAAAAAAAGAATAATAAATTTTACGAAGAATAAACTTGGACCTATTGGTGTGTGTGTGCTGTTGCATAGTTTTCTATATTTACATCCATCTCAGATGATATTTGGGGTCGCGAGTCTGGGACTGAGCGATTGATCGAAAAGTAATTGAAATCAACATTCAGAACCTATAATCGATAAAATTTTTCCACATAAATTTTTTCAATTACATTCCCTACCGTGTGTGCAGTTACGTGACCCCACTCTGTTAGGGCTAATTTATTCTTATTATATTATGATTTATACTTATTATATTATTCTGATATTATACTTCTGCAATGCGCACGTGTACGGCCTGGCATAGCCTTCCCATACCCGCTCACCTCTCAAAAAAATGTAACTACACGTCACAATGACACGTAACAGAAGATTTGTGATTGGTCGGTTTGGTATCGGTAACGTGGGTGGGCAACACAGAGCTGTGTTTTAGGCAATGGGTGTTTTAATTTCAGTCGTTCAACATTGATGTTAAATAAATAATCATAGAGAGAATATGGTGTGTGTTTCCTTTAATTATTTAAAATACGGTAATGCACCATACATTTAAAAAATCTCTCACTTATAATATGTGAGCATATTTACTGAACAAAACTTGTCATTGAACTATGAAGGCAAAAAAAACGAAAAAAACATAAAATAAAATAATCGTTTATTAATCATAATCTAGTTAAAATTTTCAATTAATCGCCCAGCCCTAAATGGTATAGTTATTTTGGGGGTAGCGGGCTGAAAAGTTTGGGAGGGAGCCCCAGATCTAAAAGTTTCAAATCCAAATTTACACTGGATATTGTAGCCCTACAATGCATTTAAACAACCTTGATGTCAAAATTACATCTAATATTGGCGTCAAAAATGATTTACAGAACAGAAACTTATCAGAATCTGCTCTGATAAAGGAAAGTACGAAAAGTTTGAGCAAATTTTAACTTTTGGGTGAACTATTCCTTTAAAGTGATCAGCCAAATTGACTTATACTTTCTTAGCGAGGCGCCAAATTCTTTTTGTAAAAGTACGAGATCATCCTCCGCATGCTAACTTGTAGATATACCAAGGTTAACTGCCTCACATTTGTATAAAAGCTCACTTTTAGAGATCAACAAACATGTTACGCTCTCATACGCAATCAATATTTAATCTTTTGAAATCTGCTTACAGCTTTATGTATGTTTATATTGATGCTTACCTCATCTTAATTAACGTCAAGAGGTCGTAAGGAGCATGATTTTAGGATCGAGTAGACGTACATGGCACAAATAGAGGTTGGTAACTTCATCTGTGTAGAAGCCTCATCTGCTGAACGTGTCCATTTGTGCCTTGGCAATGTGTTTCTATAGTAAGACGGCAAACATATGACATTTAATTTGGTTAGTATTCACTATACTGTATTCCTTGAAGTACTCATTTAGAGCGCATGTTTCATCACTGCTAATAGCTGACAGCCAGTTTTATATTTGACTGTGAACTGAAAGTCACTTTAATCTGAATAAATGTATTTTTACATTAGTGACTGCCCACTGATTCTTTACAATGGCATTTCTGCAACAGCCGAATGGCCTGTGTGTCCCAATTTCTCAAAGCAATTTCCAAACACCCATCATCTTTTCATTTCTCCAGTAAATAGCGTACAGCAGATGACCTGTGACACCGTGAAATCTTTAATAGGATCACATTAAATGAAAGGATACAAAAGAGCTCCTCTGCTCAAATGAAAGTAAACATGGGACCAGACATAATCTGCATTTTTCACCATTCCAGCTATATTTTTTATTTTCACTGTTTCTTTACCCTGTTTTTTCAAGTAATGAAACATGGTTTGCTACATGCCCAGGGTATATACAAGAATCAGAGAATGAAATTCAATACCTTTTAAGTCCTTTTTTAAGACTCCATTTAAGACTTCCATTAGGCTTGGACGGTAATATGGTAATATGGTATACCGCGGAATCTAAAAAATAGCAACGGTGTCAGTTTCAATACAGTTATACCGTCATAAAAAACAATGCACTTATATAGGAGACAAGTATTAAATATTAAATATAATTTATTTAATGCTTAAAAATGCGTATGTGTGATTGTCATCACGGGACAGTGTGGAGGAGAGAGGGAGGTGAGGTAAGATGGCGAGTCGCGCACCAAGTGACTTGGTCTCAAAAAAGAACGCAACCTCTGCAGTTTGGCAGTATTTCCGGTTTCGACCGAACGAGAAGGGAGACGTGGTAAATACGAACTAGAGGTTTACATTCCCGCTGCTGTATCGTGGGAGCCGACCAGATTTCTTGCGGGAATAAATTTGCAAATAAAGTGCGGGAGCAGTCGGTAACTGGTGTAATTTGAACGGGAGCGGGCACTCTAACAATATAGCTCCCGAGCGAGCGAGCATACGCACATCCGTGTGGATGCTGTTTATGTGTGTGTGTGTGTGTGTGTGTGTGTGTGTGTGTGTGTGTGAATGAGAGAGAGCGTGCTGTCTATGCGCGTATGTGCGTGAATGAGAGAAAGAGCGTGTTGTTCGTCTCTGGCTTGGTGCTGTCTGTCTCTGTGTGTGTGTGTTCTTGTGACATATCAGGACACAAATCTGTATAGTGACATAGGTATGACACGGGTATTACAAAAAGGAGGTGAAATATGAGGACATTGGTGATGTCCTCATTTCTTAAAAAGCTTAAAAATCCCACAGGATGAGTTTAATTAGAGAGTAAAGCTGCACACAATCTCCTGTGATGGTTGGGTTTAAGGGTAGGGTGGGGTGAGGGCAATACAATATATGGTTTGGACAGTATAAAATGTGTGTGTGTGTGTGTGCGTGCGTGCGTGTGTGCGTGCGTGCGTGCGTATGTGTGTGAATCAGAATGAGAATGTCCCACGCAGATCTCTATACGAACAAGACAAGGTGACCGCGATCCTAAGGTCGCATATACGGTATTCAGTTTCTGAATGGTTTAGGCACAAGCCAACAGTTTGAGCGTCTGAGCGTTGCATTTTTTATTATGCACGGTAATACCGGATACCAAGGTAAAATAGGAAGGAGGTTTGACGGTATCAAAATTTGGATACCGCCTAAGCCTACTTTCCATACATTTTAAGACCTCATCGCTGACATTTTAACTTATATATTTACTAAATACTGATTGTTTGAAACTAATCCTGAACTAAAACATTATTCATATACTGAATCAAAATGTTAATCCAGCAGGTAGCGCCTATAGTACAGCAGGAATAACAGTATTTCCCTGGTTACTGCAGTAAACAAAGCAGCATGATGTCAAATCTAGTAGGAGTTTATTGATTAGCGAAAAACTACCCAACATCCCGATATTCATTTAATTAAATTTAGGCAAACTTTAGCATACTGTTATACCTTGTGAAACAGCATTTAAGACTTTTTAATACTATTTAATTTTTATTATTACTTTTTAAAGGCCTTAAATTTCTCTAAATTAATTTATCAACTTTTAATACTTTTTAAGACCCTGCGGACACCCTGTTGCCAGTCAACGTCTGATTCTGATTAGATAAAAACGTGTAGCCTTGCATCAAATAACAATATTTTTGGTCAATTTTCCACAACAGAAAAACTTTTTTGATGAAAGTTCATTTGTCAGTTTTTAAACCCAGCGGGTTCAAAACGACATAAAAAAGCACTTTAAAAATGCAAATCATTTTGATGACAAAACCTTGTCATCTATTTGACATCCACACATTGATGCCACTAAATAATGACCGAAAAAGTATTATAATATAGGAAATGTTATTATTCTAAAAGTTTCTATTCCAAATTTTCACTAGATTTTGCATCCCTACAACGAACTTACATCCTTGATGTCAAAATGACATCAAATTGACATCTAATATTGTTGTGAAAAATCAATTACCAGACAGTCATATAATTTACTTTGGATGGGGGTTTTTACACCAATGTTGGATGTCAATTTGAGGTTGTTTTGACATCAATCTAGTCAATTTACATCAAATCAATTAGCATTTTTGACATTTTTTGATGTCGTTTTGACATTAAGGTGCCCTCAGGGAAAGCACACAAAGTTAAATGCAAATACTTTTATTCCAATTAAAAGTGAAAGTAAAGACTAATTACTTCTTTTAAATAAATACTGCTCTTTTCAACTTTTTATTTATACACACACGAAAAAAATTTCCCATGTTCCACACGAAAATTACATGCAAAACTCATTACAGTTTGAAGTACTGGAACTGTTTTCTATTTTAATGTATTTTCAAATTTAATTAAGTACCATTAAGTACCATCACTAAAGTTTTCAATGTAATATGATCTCACAGAAATCAACTGGTGTATACTTACATTACTGTATATTTGATCAAATAAATGCTGTCTTGATGATAAGAGTTTTTTTTTATTTTGTTGACCCCCAAAATTTTAAATAATAGTGTAACTGGGGGCCAAGTAACAAGAATTCTTTAACCATCATTATTATTCATTCAAAACCTGTGTACTCACACTTTCCATTTCTTTTGAAAACAAAGAATCACTATTTTACACAATACTGATTGTCAATTGTCTGATAATATTTTTCTTCTGGAGAAAGTCTTATTTGTTTTTTTGTTTTATTTCGGCTAGAATAAAAGCAGTTTTTAATTTTTTTAAAAACATTTAAAGTCAATATTATTAGCCCCTTTAAGCTATATATTATTTTCGATAGTCTACAGAACAAACAATCGTTATACAATAACTTGCCTAATTATCCTAACCTGCCTAGTTAACCTAATTAACCTAGTTAAGCCTTTAAATGTAACTTTAAGCTGTATAGAAGTATCTTAAAAATATAGAGTAAAATATGATTTACTGTCATCATGGCAAAGAAAAAAAAAATCAGTTATTAGAAATGAGTTATTAAAACTATTATGTTTAGAAATGTGTTGTAATAAATCTTCTCTCCGTTAAACAGAAATTGGGAAAAAAAATTAACAGGGGGGCTAATAATTCTGACTTTAACTGTATTTTAGGGGGTTTTAAAACACTTGTAAAGTTTTATTCCATTACTAAAAAAATATCTAAGTATCTCCTCTAGGTAAAAATGGACACAAATACATTATTAAGGTTAATTGAGCAAACACCCACAGATCAGCATTTTTTTAACAGAAAACTTGAAATGAATCTAAAAAAGCTCAGTATTTTAAGAAGGGACACCGAAAGTGCATCTGGTGAACAAAACAGGAAATAAATAAAAGTCTTCAGTACGGTTTTGTGACTGCAGGATCTGCTGAAGCTGTTCAAAGACTCGACACACAAAGGAAATGCAAACAGGCCTCTATTCAATATCCACCCATAAATGTGCAGACTGCTGGTCTGGACAAAGGCTGTCTAAATATCCTGCACCCAGCAGCCTTTAGAATGTCATATTTTTCATCATTTTAGCTCTCTCTCTCTCGCACACACACAGGTACAATCACAGACTCACACATATCCAGCAGTTTCCATAGCTCTAAGCATTTTTCAAAGTTTCCAAGACTGCATTTGAAGATTAAAGTTCAGCAACATGGACAAAAGAGCACTCCACATGAAACAAAGTTAGCTTTATGTCTACCAAGATGCTCTAGTGGTCATGTTTGCGATAAGAGAGAGTAGAGAAGATGAGAGCTTGAGTGATTTTATGGTAAAGCTTTTCCTCCGAGGATGGTGTTTGGAATCTCATTTACCGTTATGAAAAAACATACAGCAAAGAAAACATTTGGACGCTCTCTAAGTGTTTAGCATTTTGTTGCGATGGGCCTGCTTTAAATTCAGAAGATATTCACATGTGACCGGCATAATTGCAAGTTAATGAGAGCTTACGCAAACTGTAAGACTACATATCCCATGACACGCCGCTTCACATTATCGTGCAAACTTGTTTTGCAAATGTTTGATTAAAAACGCCCCACTCCGCTTAACTTCAGCTAATGTATTTGCCAATTTAATGGATTTGTGTGAACATAAATAGCTAAAAAATTAATAAGCCATTATTGTAATGTACTGTCAGGCAGAAAACATCAGCGTGAAAACTTCAGGTTTCAGACTTTCTGCAGTTAATGCATTTCAACTTGCAGTTTTTGGGGAAAAGACAGACAGCTGTCACTATAAAGTCTGAAAAATGAATCTATGCTAGAGTGATTGAGCTTCTGCTGTCAGCGGACGAGTGTATGTGTATGTGTGTGTGTGTGAATGTGTGTGTACTTCCAGTAGCTGATGGACTGTTTAGGTTTCAACCTTTCCTGCCAGACTCATCACTGCGGCGCGTGGAAAAGATTTAACATTTTCCAAAGGTCATCCCGAGCTTTCAGAGATGGAGAAACATTGATAAAGTCAGAGGGATTATTTAATGTCTGATGAATTATTAAAAAGGCCTGTTTTGGTTTGAGCACTTCCGTCTGTCATGACTTACGGAGTTCACCTCACACATGACACATTCATCAAGCCCGTTTCACTTCAGTGCCATTCTGACTGGCGCAATTGTTAGAAAAACAATCATGTTCGTTTTTTTATGCACAATCATTATTCATGACCTTTATATAAAAAAAAATGATGAAAAAAAAAATACAATGAAATGAGATGTTGTCACTGAGTTGTCAAAACATATCATTAGAGCAGCAGGAGACTTTGCGCTGCCTGAAAATCTGACTTTTATATATAAATATAACGTAGCAGGCAATAATATATAAAGTGAAATATATTCACTAATGCCAAATATAACTGCCAGGCTTCAAATCTGGACGCCAACTCGCCTCCCAACTGGATACTATCCAAGCGAGAGACTGATATAGGAAATATCCTTTTCCATGGTGACCTTCCAATAGTGAGACTTTATGAAACGCCATTTTGTTTTATGTCCTTCATTAAAGCGTATTAAACGAGATGGCTGTCCTTAGTGATATCAAACTAATGATTATGCTTATATTTGCAGGAACCTTCTATCCCCTCAGACATTACTGAATGCCTTTTTATTTGTTTTGTGCTAATGCGGCCATGTTTCACGTTTATTGCATGTTAATTTATGTAAATAGAGAGCTGTGGTGTGATTCCTTATTCTAGAACTTATATCCAGATTTTTGCTACTAGGCAACTTGTAAAGTGTCATGACTCCAAACCAATATGTTTATTTATAATGGACAGAATACGAGGGATCAGAAAACAATCGTTATGTTTACATTTGTTATATTTATGAGATATTTATGAAATGTGAGAACTAAAAATAATTTGATTTTCTGAATTAAATGCTTGCATGTTTTATATTTGCCACCAGTGCAATGATGTGTAATGCAGTGCAATTCAACAAAGTGTAAAAATATTGATGGTTCTGTGGGACTAGTCTATCAAATCTGAAATCTATATTTTCAATAGGATTCAGTCGTAGCAACCGGGGGGGTGGGGGGATACGTCCCCCTCACTTTTAGAGACAGACCATTTAGAAACAGGTGATTAATAATTGTATGAACGTATGATGTCATACAGCCGTCCCCCCCACTTTTAAAACGTCTGTTACGCCCCTGGATTCAACCAATCAGGTGATTGGCTGGGCCATTCTACAGCATGTGTTGGGGAAAGTTACTTTTGAAAGTAATGCATTACAATATTGAGTTACTCCCGCAAAAAAGGAACTAATTGTGTTACTTAGTTACTTTTTACTGGAAAATAATGCGTTATGTTACTTTTGAGTTACTTTTACATTACTTTTCCTTACCTGGCTAAGGTTTGGTCTCTTTCAAAACTTGCAGTTGTTTTTTCACCTTTTTTAACATACACATATAAGTAACATACACATCCACATATACGTAACATACACATTCATTTTTCTTTAAAAAATGGGGGATACAATTATATTTTGAGAACTTTCTGATCCCAGAGCTTTACATGCTGTAGATACAGATTAATGCAATTATACAATTGTATACAATTAATGAAAGCATGTGAAGTAATGTGTTTGCTACTTATGCATGTTTTGTGTTATTAGTTAAGTAAATTCACAGTCCATTGAGATAAAGATTGCAATAAAGTCAAAGAATACTAGCATAAAATAATTTATTTTCAGGCAAAAACTGATTTTAAACCTTTAAAATGTTTAATAACAAAATGAACAGTAAGACAATAAAAAAACATCCCTAAATCAGTTAATCTTTGAGATTTATACATTGAATAAATTTCTTCATGTGGCCTTAACAAATGTGTAAATCATTTATCAAATGAGGAAATATCTTACTATATTACAAAACGTAGTCGCTTCTACAGTAACGTTAGACAGTGACTGCATCTCCTCAACATTAAAAGCAATAACCATTTTTTGGAGTTTAGTGGAATTAACTGTTTTACCTGGAGAAAGTGACTGATCATAGCTGAAGTTGTGGTGCAGGAGTAGTGCTTCGCATCCAATTTTGTTTTTGTTTTTTGTTTTTTTTCAATGTCGTGTTACTTGCAGTTATCAAGAGTTTTACACATAATCAACACTTAACAACAGTCCACGTCTTTTCTTTCTATGAGTTCAAAATAACAAAAATCCATAGCAAAACGCAAGTCTCCGGTAGGGCTGCTCGATTATGGGAAAAATCATAATCACGATTATTTTTGTCATAATTGTGATCACGATTATTTAAAACGATTATCAGTTGAAGTCAAAATTGTTCACCATTTTGTGATTTTTTAATATATAAATTTTTCCCAAATTATGTTTATCAGAGGAATTTTTCACAGTATTTCCGATAATATTTTTTCTTCTGGAGAAAGTCTTATTTGTTTTATTTCAGCTAGAATAAAAGCAGGTTTAAATATTTTAAAACCTATTTTAATAGATCAATATTAGCCCCTTTGAGCAATATATATGGTTTGATTGTCTGCAGAAGAAACTACTGTTATACAATGACCTAATTACACTAATTAAGCCTTTGAATGTCACTTTAAGCTGAATACTAGTATCTTGAAAAATATTTAGTAAAATATTATGTACTTTACATCATAGCAAAGATAAAAGAAATCAGTTGTTAGAAATGAGTTATCTTATAAATCTGTTGTGTTTAAACTGTGCTTTAAGCATCTTCACTGTAAAAAAAAAAAAAAAAAAAACTTTAGCTACAAAAGTCCTTCAGTCAAGAGCAGTGAGGGATTTTCTCAGTTTGTTGTTTGATTAATGATAAAAACAGTCGGCAGCAGGAATATTGCACGCTGTCACTTCAAGAATAGTGCGGCTCTGATATGGTTTCTCTATCACATGTCTTTTGATTCTCAACTTGTTTTTTTATTACACAAATGAGGGTTAATATGAATTAGTTATACTAAACACCGCGCTCTGACACAAATGTGCATGTATTTGACCATTAAAGCGCTCACTTTAAGATGGCGTTAAGTGTGTGTGCTCTGCTCGTTTCCGAGCCTGTCCGAGGCTAAGCGTGGCACATACACACACACAATAGCATGTGCTCTTTCGCACTTTTAAAATATATGAATAATTCGAATGTACATCAATGTAGGATGTGCATCCCTAGCTGCAAAAGTTACAGTACATGCTTTTAGTCATTTTCACGTGGAACTGCAGAGCAACAAATGTGTACAACTGGAAAGGGGGCGATATATGATGGAATAATCGTTTAACTCGATTAATGGTTTTTCATAATTGTTAGAAGCCAAAATCGAAATCAAAACCATATTTTCGATTAATTGCACAGCCCTAGTCTCCGGCCTGCTATTGTTTCTGTTTCTGGCTGTCTTTAGTGATGATAGGCGATTCGCGAATGAATCGTTTGCTTTTTAACAGATCTTCCAAGTGAAGCGGTCACTTCTAATCCTGAGTTATTTAGTTACTAGAACAGTACGCTGACTCGTCTGCTGTGAATAAAAGAGACCTGATGATGATGATGATGAGTGCGAGCCGACTGTCTGTTCCCTCACAGCATGCTCCCTCATTGAGTGTGTGATTCAACCTGATTAAGGTCATGATTAAGGTATTTTGTAAAAGTCAATTAAGTAAGGTAAAAATTAAGTCGCGTTACATTTTTCTAAAAGTAACTCAAATAATAATCATTATATTTAAAAGTAATTCGTTGCTTTACATATTACTTTAGAAAAGTAATATTATTACATAACACACGTTACTTATAACGCATTACCCCCAGCACTGTTCAACAGCTTGATTTTCTGAAAGCATTTAAGAGTTTCCTTGGCTGTGTTTTGTATTATTGTCTTGCTGTAATGTCTACCATGGTTTTATCTTCATCATCCTGATAATGTAGATGTTGGACTGTGTTAATTTACAATGACGAAGGGCAGAGGGTTGCTTTATAACTACTGATAGATTTCAGCTGCTGTCTGGGCTTTCACTGCCTTTCTACACCTCCCTTTTTTAATGTGTTCGATACTTTTTCCCTGTGTCATTTTACTTTATTACACATAACTGAATTTGTTAACTGATTAGTTTTGTTTTCTTTGCATATATGGAAATCTGTGGTTGTTACCAACATCTGGAGAAAATTTCAAGTCAACAGCAACTTTAGAAATATGTTTTCTGAGAAAAATGGTGACGTGTTCAATACTTATTTCCCCCACTGTATATTGAATACAAGATGTTATGTTTATTTTTAAAAATGTATGTTTGTAATCAGTGACTAGATAAGTATTTTAAGGGTAATTGTGTGTAGTTTATCTTGTAGAGAAAGTATAGTCAAATATTGCTTACCAGAACTTATTTTACTCCTAAATTAAATAAATAAAAATATTGGTAAATCTTGAGGGAAGCTGTAGTGAATTGATCTTTCAGGTTTTGACGTGATTCCTGAATTGCTCTATTACTGAGTGCATCGTTAATTAAACTCAAAATGTATGCAAATCACTTTCGCACAAAACTACACTTGCTATCATTTCATCTGTCTTACCTTCCTTTAATTTACACTTTCGTGTAATCTCTGTGCGTTTAGAGACTTGCTTGATTCTCATCTGGAATTGATAATGGAGAGATTACAAATATTGACTTCCGATACTAAGAGATGCAATAATAAGTGCAAACATTCAGCTTCAGTTTCCCTGTGTGCAGTTTATATTTGATATTCACGCTGCGCAGGTTTGATCCCCCAATCACTTGTGTATCACTGCTGTTAATAAAATATACTGTGATTGTATTTGCCGTCATTGTAAATTATGCACTGAATTATGCATTGTGTTTGAACATGATAAAGGCAGGACTGGCTGAGGTGTAGAGCCAGCTGCATCAAAAGAAAAAGTCACTGTGCTTAGCAAGTTTTCAAAAGCGTGCACACACATACCCAATATCTCATCAGTGAAAAGGCATATATGACTATCCTACATCTCGTATTTGCTGTACTACATTTAGAAATGTAGAAATTCATTCATTCATTCATTTTCTTTTCGACTTAGTCCCTTCATTAATCTGGGGTCACCACAGCAGAATGAACCACCAACTTATCCAGCATATGTTTTACGCATCAGATGCCTTTCCAGCCACAACCCAACACTGGGAAACACCCAAACACTCTCATTCACACACATACACTACGGCCAATTTAGCTTATTCAATTCACCTGTACCACATGTCTATCGACAGTGGGGGAAACCGGAGCACCTGGAGAAAACCCACGGCAACTCGGGGAGAACATGCAAACTCCACACAAAAATGCCAATTGACCCAGCTGGGACTCGAACCAGCGACCTTCTTGCTGTGCGGCGATCATGCTACCTACTGTGCCACCGTGATGCCCCAACTACAAAACTAACGACATTAAATATAATATAAGAAAAGTTTTCTAAATGCTTCAAATACAAATTACAGATTTTGTGTTGCTGCACTAAACTACGGGCGATGCTGTTTCTAGTCTTGGCTGGGTCAGTTGGTGTTGCTGTTTGGAGTTTGCATGTTCTCCCCGTGTTCGCGTAGGTTTCCTCCGGGTGCTCCGGTTTCCCTCAGAAGTCCAAAAACCAGGGCTTAATTTGTGCCGGCACCTGATTTTACAGATCCCTCTCCTCAACTGCCCTTCTCTTTCTCTTCTCTGCCATTCACTTTCACTTTCTTCCGTGACTCCCCAACCCTCTTCATTTCCGTCCACGACAACCCCCCGGTTGTCCTTCATCCGCAACACCCCTCTGCCATCCAACGCCATCCAATCAATTGCATTTTTGATGTGTTTTTTATGCCGTTTTGACATCAAGGTGCCTGCTGGGAAATCTCGTTTTTACCTTGTATCTCATTACCTTACAACCAGGGTGCAAATTACAGGGGGGTTTGGGGGGGATTCTCTTAATTAAGGCTTGATCCCCCTGAAGGATGTCAAAACAAGATCTGTGGGGGGGTCAGCTTTTTGAAACTAAGAAAAAACTTCACTGTGATCGGTATTTTAAATAATACTGTTAATAATTAAAATAATAGACATCCATTTGACCACCTCTATAACAGTTCATACCATTGTGAATTCATAATTGCGCCAATGAGTACATACCAGAAAAAACTTATTCAGCAGTCTGAAATCGGCAGATTTAGAGGAACAATAGACACCGTAAGAGTTCACAAGACTTGGAGAAAACCAAGTTTTCTTATAAAATAGGTGTTTGTTTCTACATATTGCTTAAAAGCAACGTCAAATTAAAGGCATTGTTTGCATATTTTGTCCTAAAGCAAGCCGAAATAGCTAATCAGGTCACAATACACTTAATAGCCTATCCCACAAACCACTGAAAACCTGAATACATTTTATGAATAAATTAGATGTCATTTAAATAAACATATACATTTGATTCACTGAAGCATGTATTACACAAACTAACATACCCCCCCCCCTCATCCCCCATTGTCAATGTACAATTTACACTGCTTACAACAGCTGAAATGAGGTATCTTTGAACACATGAAACATACCAATAGTCAGGCAATGAAGTACAGCCAATGGAAAAAGCAATACTTCCCTTATGAAGCATCACTAACGATCTCAAGTGTCTTAATCTACATTTACTGACCTGGAAACAGTTTAAAGACTTAAATCAAGACCTGTGAGTCCAGGTGCATTAGATCCATCAGGGCCTACCAGGAGCCCTGGGAAATAAACAGCGGCCCTTCATGCTCCTTTATCATCATTTCCATTACATCAAGCAGCTCGTTATCCACAGTGTTTTTATTAAGTCTGCGGTTAATGTTGAGCGTCCGCTAAGTGAAACAACTCTGTGATTAATGCAGTGAAGCACCATTTTCAGATCTGCGGACTAAGTCACAAAAGCGCAGCACACAGGGCCGCAGAGGTGTGAATAAATCCTCACTAGTGCACATTTTCTCTACTGACTCCCTAGTGTGTGAGTGTTAGGGAGGAGTCCGGTCTGACTAATGACTGTCTCCAGTGTCCTATACAGGGACTCTACACACACACATAAAGCGTCACAGCGGACACATCTCCTCACGCACACATGTTAACTCCTACTCTGTGACTAATGATGGTGTCTTATGGCCCATACAAGGGTCAGTAAATCAATTACACATTCTAATAAAGAAGCAGACACATCTCTCTCAGCCTGTCACCACTGATATATTACACATACTATGAGCGAGATTGTGCGTGTGTGTGTATATGTGTGTTAACGCTCCACTGAGGCCTTTCAGACTCCCACACCACACCATGGACTGTGATGGAATTATACTGAATAATAATGACAACTAACTACCAAACTAAATCACGTCAATGCCATCTAACTGCAAAGCTAACATCTGCTCATTGTTTATTCTACTGCTATAAATCATCTTTAATTAGTGCTGAAAGATGATGTACATTTCATGTGTTCATTTAGATGAATTTCATCTATGCAAGCGTAAAGACAAACTGCTGCTGCTTTCTCACCACATAATTGATTGTAATTGCACCATGATAGCTTCTATATCATAATAGCAGAGTGACTTACTGAGAGTTGATGATCTGTCCAACCAGGGTTTTCACAAACGTCCAAAACCTAAAAAAAAGAGAGCATGTTAGACTATAGTTGAAATAAGAAACATTTCAGTTTACCCAAGTGTGAAATTTAGTGTTGATTACCATTTTTTTTCATCAATTAAACATTAAAGGGCACCTATGATGAAAATCAACTGCTGTAAGCTGTTTGGACAGATCATATTGGAGTGATATAAACCCAACAAGTCTCTTTTCTTAAATTTATTGATGTCAAAATATGACATAAATCCCAGTGATTTTGAGGCCTACCGCAACGTGACGTAGGAGTGCGGTTTTCCCCACCCACCGAATTGACTGACAGGTGCCAGGTCTCTATAATAACATGTATACATGTGTCCACAGAGCATTCTTTGCAAAAAAGCAGGCATTTAAACATGTTAAAACTCTCTGTGATCATCTGCACCTCATTAATTCATTGTATAAGTTTAAAACGTTTTTAAAACAGAGCATGTATGTATTACAGACAGTAAAATGGCTGTAATTTTTAACCACTATAATCACCATGGCCACATGGTGTCAGTAAACACGCAAATATGTGTGTGTGTGTACTGCAATCAAATAAACGTACTTTTCATTTTTGACTTGTGACCTTATTTCAGCTTCATCCGTGCCTGTCTCTATCACTGACTGCTGTTTATCTGACGTAACACAGGAGAAGCAGACACACACATCGGAGCGGTGGTCAGGGGAAAGCAGCTCATTTGAATTTAAAGCCTTATTCATTCCTAGTCGCTTTATTCATGAGGGGTCACCACAGCGAAATGAACTGACAACTTATCCAGCAAGTTTTTATGCAGCGGATGTCCTTCCAGCTGCAACCCAGCACTGGGAAACATCCATACACACTCATTTACACACATACACTACGGCCAATTTAGTTTATTCAATTCACCCATAGCACATGTCTTTGGACTGTGGGGGAAACTGGAGCACCCGGAGAAAGCCCATGCCAACACACGGAGAACATGCAAACTCCACACAGAAATGCCAACTGACCCAGCTGGGACTCAAACCAGTGACCTTCTTGCTGTGAGGCAACAGTGCTAACCACTGAGCCACCACGTCACCCAGTTTTCAGTGTCTATAAAAAACTTTTATACTGACACAATTTTCACACAGAAATTTTATTTATTTATTTATTCAGAAATAATTAAAGTTCAGTTTGTAAAATTAATTATTAGTTTGCCATCCACTAAAAAAGACTCAACTGGCTAAATACATTAGTTTTGCCAGCTTTTTAAATGTTTCCAACTTTTCACATCAGACGATTTGCTTAGTATTAAAAACAATTCCAGTTTCTAGAGCTGCCAATGTTTTCTGGAGGCAATAAAAAAAATTCTATTGGTATAAAACTATTAATGTGTTAAGCAGCATACAACTGCATCTCATTTAATCATGTTTGACTAAGTCACATCAAATTTAAGGAACTGAATGAACATGCAGTGACATCTAGTGACACAGCATTACATCCTAAAGTGAATATGCCTACATAACTCATTTTACAGACTGCTGACATGGTTTCAGGAATAGTAGGCCTATACCTTTCGAAAGATTAATTAAAACCAAGTAAACAATACCTCCATTATATATTCTCCACAGATTAAACCCCAGCAAAAACCATAAACTGTGTCTAGTTAACTGTGCTGATGTACACCTGCAAGCCTTGTAAACAATTCTCCATTTATTTCTTTGCATATTCACAAATCATAGCCATCGGAGAGGTCATTAACCTCTTCTGGTGTCAAACTTTAATAGCGGTTTGTCAGCAACAACACTGCTTACTCAAAACATCGCTTTAGGGCAATTTTCCCCTCCATTCTGAACTGCTGCAATTCGTGTATGACTAATACGCTATGGGTCATGACTGCAATGTGGAGTAATGAGCTGCCAACCCCTGTAGACTGTGTTATCCATAAACAGTCACAAGCCAAAACATGTTAGTTTAAAGGCAGTGCAGCTGAGGGCAGCGGGTATATCGGGAGGGAATGAGAAATCTTGGTTTTCTAGGGAACGAGAATTACAGTAAGGTCGCGGAAGTCGTAATGTGCCCAGAGCTCGAATAAACTACTAACCTATTTAAATCCGAGCGCTTGATGTATTACAACAATGTAACCAGGCTCCAGACAGCAGGCTACAGTCCAGACAACAAGTGAAACATGAGCTGAGGTTTCAACAAGTTGCTCTTTTAGTACACGTGTTGAGTTATTAATGACAGAAAATATAATTTGTGTATCATTTAGTATTTATGATCAATTTAATATGTAATGCTTGTCAATTACGTGATGTGTTACAGCTAAAATGCGCACACACTCAAAAACAAATGATTTTGCTGCTAGTACAAATTACTTACCTGCCTGTTTGAACTACTTAAAATGAGCTAAAACACAATTATTGAGATTTTTTAGGGTCAACCCAATTGTTTAATGTTCAATCTACTTACATTTCTTAAGTAAACTTAATCAATTGTGCGTTTTTATACAGTGCAGGAGGATTATACCTTTTTCCAGAGAAGTTGAAAGGTGATCAGGCCCAAAAGTTTTTAAATATAGGTGTGAAATTTGATAGTTTGACTTTGTTATGCTGTTTTTTTTTTCAGATTTCTATGATCAATGCAACTGAGAAAATCAATCAAGGCCAAAAGATTTGAATGAAATGTGTGAAATTTGATCTTGTCAATGCATCCACAAGCACAACAGTCAATGAAAGTCTTACAAAACATGAGAATAACAAGTTATTCGTGGAGGATAGCACAATGGTATACTGGAAAATGTGTATGCTAACATCAGACATTATAGTGATTTCCATAAAAATGGCCAAACTGTGTATGTCAATGCATACAAACGATAATCAAAAGTGAGTTGGCTGTGCGTCTGCAATGGTGGCTACTAATGTATGAACATAGAAATAGATATTTGCCAAGGATTCAGCCAAACATAAAACAACAAGACAAAGATGGCAGCTAATACAACATTAAAAAGAACCATAATTTAAAAATCTTTAGCCTAATATTAAGTTAAAGAAATAGTTCACACATAAATTGTCATAATTTATCATTTGATTGTCATAATCACCACTTGTTCCAAACCTGTTTTGAGTTTCTGTTGAACACAAAGGAGGAAATACTGAAGAATGCTGGGGGGAAAGCAGCCATCAACAATTGTTTGTTTGGTTGGTGGTTGGTCGGTTGGTACTGTGGATGTTAATGGATTTTTTCGCCAACATTCTTCAGAATATCTTGTTTTGTGAAGAAAGACATTCATAACCACTTGAGTGTGAGAAATTAGTGAGAAAATTTTGGGTGAACTATTTCTTTAATTCCTACAACCCAGATTCACACATTTTAACCTGCAGAATATTATCCCAGATCTTTGCCAATTCAATTTCTTGGCATGTTTTTACAACCAGAGGCTGTGCAATGTTGTGTAATCTTGGAAAAATCACAGAATTATTTGTTTGTATACTTATATCCCAATGTACCATTACATCACTTCTACAAATATTATCTCAAATACAGCAATTCTGGCTTTTGCATGCTTTGACAGTCAACTTATATGGCTTTCACACTGAAAAAAATTATTTCTGCAAAAATCCGGCAAACCATTTATATGCGTTGGATTTAAACAAACAAATTAAATTTAGTAATGTTCAACTTAAATTGTTTGTTTAAATTCAGCCCAAATAAATAGTTTACAACCACTTAACTTAAAAAAAATTACTAAATCCAAGGAATCATCTTTGAATAATTTTTTTTCAGTGCATTTAAAAACCTGATTGGAGTGTGTACCACTCAGGATTTCACTAATCACATGCGACCTCAAACCATTCCTTGAATCACATCACAGACACCACAAATTGGCGCCATCACTAAACAAGAACAGGAACTTCTTTTTTCCAAATACGGCAAAAACAAAAGTCATAAAACCAAAATTCAAGACAAATCTGTTATTAATAAATATCACTAAAATGTATAAATTTACCTTTGTTTACCAGTTTACTGATTCTTCCGGGACATAATAATCTTGTAATTATACAATCTTGACAATGCTGCCATCTTAAAACTATCAAACATTGCATCTCACTAATATCTCAATGCTCTTTACTCTAACAAAAATGTAATACAGTGGTTAGCACTGTCGCCTCACAGCAAGAAGGTCGCTGGCTCGACTCCCGGCTAGGTCAGTTGGCATTTCTATGTGGAGTTTGTTTTCCTCCGGGTGCTCTGGTTTCCCCCAAAGTCCAAAAACATACGCTATAGGTGAATTGAGGAGACTAGAGCGTAGTGTGTAGTGTGTGTGTGTGCGTGTGTGAATGTGAATGTGAGAGTGTATTGGTGTTTCCAGTACTGGGTTGTGATTGGAAGGGCATCCACTGTGTAACATATGCAGCATAAGTTGGCGGTTCTGTTTATTATAACAAGTTAAATTGTCTGTTACTTTAATCATTTAAGCTCTTTAATGTTGTGTGGATTCTGATTGGCTGTCAGTGTTTCTATTATTTTTTCAACTGGAGCAAAAATGTTCTTACTAGGGTTGTCATGATTTCATAAATTTAGGCCATGATACTATACCAGTTGAATTATCATTCATGATTCCAAGTAGTATCGTGATACTGTATTCATTCAGAACTCAAATCTACAAAATAAAGCAAAATTGTCACAAATACTATATTTTGTGTATTATAATACTTTAATGTAATTCATAATTCCCTTATTATTGAAAACCTATTATTTGTACAGACATGTTTTATTTGTATATACTGGTACTGTTTTGTTGTTATTGCAATAATAAGTAAATAAATAAATATATAAATCAGTGACCACACCATGGTCTGTTATGACTGCTTATGTTATGTGTTTTTACGTTTATTTTGTAGATAACTGACCAACAAAAAATGTATTAAATGTATTGCAAATGATACCAATCAAAATTTGTTACAAAAAGAGATTTTTTCAACTGAATATGAAGTGACAAATTATTGTTTTTTTAGTATTCCCTGTTGCTATTTTCGGTTTTTCTCATCTTTTGTATTTTTTTCAGTCTTATCAAGTAACAATCCAAAGTAATTACAAATTTCACTTTAGTGAGTTGTTCTTTTTAAGAGATTGTCGTGGTCATTGTAGCGGAATCATATTCAACATACTGGAACAGAAATGAACAGATTCAGAGGTGTGTCTGAACCATCAGAAAACGTGCAATAGCACAATAGGCACTAATTTTACACAGTTTTGCAGCCTTAATGCAGACTTTTAAAACTAAACTAAAATAAAAAAGTGGTCTATTAAATATTTGCCGACACAAATGAGTGAGCATTTTATTGACTTTTCCACATGCAACATTAACTATTCATCACCTTGGAATTATAAGGTTTTATCTGCGTTCTGAATGATTTTGAGATATTGAGCTTCAAAGTTTTTGCATTCCATATCAGACAGTATGTGTGTAGCATGTTGTTTTTTTTTTTTTTTTTTAAAAGTCTTAAAATGTAAACAACTTATAAAAAAACATCCCATAATGTAAATAAGTTGTCAATTAATGAGAATATGTAATTCTTGTTAATGATGATACTACCATTTACAAACTACAGTGGCACTGCTAGTATTTTGGAGCCATAGTATTGCGGTGCTACCGAAGTACTGGTAAACCGCACAACCCTAGTTCTTACACAAAATTATTTCAACATATTAGTTCTGCTGTGTCCTTATCCTTAAAATTGTAGTTGGTGGAGGTTCCTATTTTAATAAAACCCTAATAAAACTTATTATTCATTATTTGGTTTTAACAGGCCTTTAAAGAACCATTCCAGTCATTATTTTCAAACTGGAGAGTGAAAGTTCCTCGTTCCAAACATTTCTGAAATACACCATTATAACTGACGGGAGCGCAGCCGATTAGCCACGATTTATCATAAGGTCTACAAATCCCCAGCCTTGACCTCTCACCCCATTTTTTATAACATATGTATCAAAGCACCAAAGGCAAGCGAAACACATTTATACTTAGAGCTGGAGTTGAAAAAGCGGGTGTAAATAATCTGCACCAAACAATCGGAGGGCATCTGTCACATCAATCTGAGTGGGAATCGGGGAAAGACAGAATAGATGGCTGTGGATGGAGAATGTTTTATTCTTTTTGTTCTTGTGCTGAAGAGCGGCCTTGAATTATTATGAGATGTGAGCACATAAGAGCATGCTTGAAAGTATGAATACACACACATATCTGTATTTGACACAAAGTAGGGTGATGTGAATGTGATTGTTTGAGTGTGGGTTCAGCCTTGACTGTGATTAGGGGGAACAAATGTCATCAAGGATAGTAAAACGTTAATTATGCTAAATGATGTTTTATGTAAATATGCTAAATGGTTTCTGTTGAAGGGTATGATCGAGGCAATGTGTGCGCTAAAGACAAAGGTGCGACAGACACTGTATGCTGTAACTAATATTACACAGGTAACTCACAACAGGACAAAGAGAGAGCGTGGGAGAGATTGATTTGATGCCCCAGGTGCTGTCCTGCTTTCATTTGTTGGTTTCAGGGTTCAGATGATTCAAGAGTGGGCCAGCGGCTGCAGGGACTGGAAGTAATTGAACAAGCTGAACTCCTACACCTCTCTAAGTGATTACCTTTAAATCCTTACACATCTAATTCTGCCTGGGTTTGAGGTTTGTCATTGAAATGTTAATAATATGACATCCAAAAAAAACACTGAGTATATTCATGAGCATCTATTCAGTCAAGTTTAATTAATAGATAACATTCATTAGAGAAGATATTGTAACTCCAGGAATAAAGGGCTCATTAAACAGCATATCACTAAGTCTGTACTGCCACCTAGTGTCTCGAATACACGTTGCATGCATAATACCATTAGCAGGCCTAACGATTCTGAGACCTTTACGTTGTTATTGACAGTTTCGACCTCCAAGCAAACTCTCAGCTAAGAACACCAATCAAAATGTTTTCTCTTTATAACAACCAACCTTTCAGTGAAGAAATTATATTCCTACAGTCGCTATATAATCTTGATACGGTATTTGGTTTATTTTTTGTATTTTTTTGGTAATACTTTACAGCAGACATGCCCAAACTAGTTGGCCGATGGTAACCTTTGATTTGGCCTACCATGCCTGAGAAGAGAGTAAGAATGATGGGAAAAGTTGGGGGCGAATGCCTTTAACAGAGATCGTCATTTTATGTAACTTTTTAAATCAAACTGAAATTAAATGTTTTAATTTAATGTTGTAAATGAATCAGATATTTTTTAAATATAAATACCGCCACTCGATGCATAAAGGACAATACAGAGAAGACATCTGTCAGAAAATGAAGGCAAAACAGGTGCAGCTCAACTAGTGTAAATCTATTCTGTTATGAATGGGATTATTTTTTACTGTAAAAAGTTCATTATAAAGTTAAAAGAAATATACTGCATGAGTTCATATTTTTATTATATATATATGAAAATATAATTTTTATACATTTAATAAATTAGGAAATTACCCACCTTGCTGTAATAGTTTTGTATATTTACCTTTGGCCCACCACACTCAATCAAGATTGATTTTGGGCACCCCTGCCAAACAGTGCTCTACAGTGAGGTAAGGCTTCCTTCCTACTACATCTCTTATCAAGGCCGTAGCCAGTGTGTGTAAAGAAACAAAACAGTGAGAAATGGGAAATTCTATGTCTAATTCTAGTTGTGAAGTAATCATCTTGAACTATTTGCAAGTAGTTAATGGTTTAAAATATGCATAAATTCGCTGTTTTTTGAACGCTAAAGGACTATAACGTTAGGTCGTTCGCTATTTTCGTTTTAAAAGGACGAAATTTTAGAAAAAGCGTAGAGTGGTTTGCATTACTGTATATATTTGTTCGCTTGTTTGACACCATCAAATAAAAAGTTGATAAACATTAAATGTTTGGTTACTTCACTCTTACCGCGTTTTCTTTAGACTTTTCCCCTTCTGTGGTGTGAATAATCAACCCCGCCTACTTTTTTTTTGATTGGCACCGCTTAGCCATTTTGGCGTGGCCTTGGAAGGATCAGAGAGGTGCAGTCACATAAGGTGCGTCCCAAATCGCATACTTTTGCACTATTCTACGTCATTTTGTAGTATAAATAGCGTAAGAAGTGCATTCACACTGAAAACTCTAAAAATAATAAGTGCACTTTAAATACCCGGATTCAACCGGTAAAATGATGTGTGGAATGTTGGACTCTTCACGCACTCAACAACTGCTGCTTTGCCCACGTAGCGGAAGAGGTGGAGCTTTCGGGCACTAATGTTGGATGACTACATTTATTTAAATTCTCCTACGAGAGTGATTATACCGCCTCCCGATGGTGAATGCAGTTACACTCATTGCAGGTATCATTTGGTAGATTGGTCATTTATTATTTCACTAACGTTAATTTTGCAACCGTCCAACGACATACATATACTAAGCTGTTGAGTGTGTAAGTGCTTAAGTACATAATGCACGCAGTTACAGTCTATAGGTGCAGTGCAAGAATTTTATATGAGCCTATAAATAAATATGGCTGGTATGACTGCGCTACATTGTTTATTATTTTTTTCATTGATGTTATTTCATGTCAATGTCGTAATCTGAAACTTAAAACGTGTATAAACTAATATTGATTATAAACCTACAAATTATTGAAATAATTCTGTATAAAAATGCACTAACCCAAAATATGGACTAACCAAAGATTGGGTTAAATTTGGTCATATTCATTTAATTAAAAAAAATAATTACCCAGTAGTTGGATTAGACCGTATTACACCCAGAACTGAGTCGAAATAACCTAGTATTTTAGAGTGTTGTTGTTTTTTGTTGTTTATTTTTTATCGATATCAAATGGGAATACAAAGTTATGCATAAATCAGTGTAAAAGTAAATAGCAATAAAATGAAATGCATATAACTCATTTAAAATATATATTAATTATGTTGTTGGTGGTGCCTTTTTGTTTTTGTGGTAAATTGTGTAAATGTTGAAAAGAATTCCCCCTTTTTACTACATTCTTTAACATTGTGTTTTCTCTCTCTCTCTCTCTCTCTCTCTCTCTCTCTCTCTCTCTGTAGTTCAACAAACATCCACCAGAGAACAGCATGACTCCATGCTAAGAGGAGACACATTTCATATTCCAATAAAAACAATTCAGTAAGCAGTGGGAGCTGACCTAATATCGGCATGAGATCATGCATTCTCATTCCACAGAAGAATTTTTACTAATTTGTCAGAATTTGAATTACCTGAAACAAACAACATGACTATTATTTCATTTACTTATACACACACATATTAAAACAGTTCGCAAGCACCCCATATCATATCTAAAAAAGATTACTTTCTCTTTTTCTAGGAAATGTTCTCCCTCTTGTTCTGTCTCGCAGATAGTGAGTCAGGCTGTATGGAGTGAGTGTAGGCGGAGGTGAGAGCGGATTGTAAAAGGAGAGACACTGCAAAAGCTCACTTTACACTGTATGCAGCATGAACACATATTATTCATTAACAATACAACACGGTTACTAATATTACTACAGCACTGATTAAGCTTTAAAAAATGCATGCACAATCTCAATTTTATGTTTGAACAAGATATCTCGATTTCATGAGGGTCTTCAGTGTGTCAACAGGCTATTTATGTGCACAATAACACACTCACACACAACAGTAGGCTACTACAACCAACAATGACAGTTGCAACAGCACAAAAATCAACTGATTTTGGTGAATTTGCCTGCCAAAGCAGCACTGAAATACACAGATACACAGAAATGCTAAGATCTGTAATGCACAAAAAAAAACGCATTAGAAAGTGTCATTCAAAATTTGAGCAGAGCTTAACTACAGTCATAAGATGTCATGATGATATTAAAACCATCTCCAAAACAGATCATCTGGATTAAACTGAGCTGAATGGGAAGACTGGAGTCAACAGTGTGTGCGTGTGTGTGTGTGTGTGTGTGTGTGTGTGTGTGTGTGTGTGTGTGTGTGTGTGTGTGTGTGTGTGTGTGTGTGTGTGTGTGCCTCAAGAATAAACAGCCCAGCGGTTATGCAAGATCCTCATGGGAAATTGGCCAGATGTGCCTAACTTGAGACATGAGACTTTTACTCTCTCTTCTGTCTTTTAAAATGTACACTTTGGTTATTTACTGTTCTGTGACATCTGGAAACTTTAAGATATTTAAGCAGCCCCCCTCCAGATCTATATAACAAATGTTAAACACACAAATATAGAGCAGCATTAATGACAAGAGTTCAGCACTGAGGTCAGGCGTGTAATGGTACACAAAATAGTTGTGGCTAAATTGTATTTGCCATTTTCAAAAGGTCAGAGGTGGAACAATGCGACTGCACATGGGACTGACTATAATGTCAGCCTACTTTTTTTACTTTACTTTTTTACTATTGGGTTTTTGCAAATAATGTACTACTGCACACAATTTTAAATCAATGTCAAAATTAAAATTGTAATTTTCTGGTAAAATGTTTACAGATACACTACCAGTCAAAAGTTTGGGGTCAGTTGGATTTTTAAATGTTTTAAAATGAGCTTCTGCTGCTCACCAAGGCTGCATCTATTTCACCAAAAATACAGAACAAATTGTAAAATTGTGAGATGTTATTGCACTATAAAAAGAACTGTTTAAAAGTAGTTTATCATTTAATTTAATCATTTATTCCAGTTATTTTAAAGACTTTTCAGCTTCATTACTGTAGTCTTTAGAGTCACATGATCCATCAGAAATCACTCTAATATTAACTATTATATTAACTATAATTATTATTATTATTATTAATATTAAAAGCAATAATGACTGGAGTAATAATTTAATTTGAAACTACACACAATAAGAAAGCAGTTTTTTTAAAATGTTAATAAATATGTAACAATTGAAAAAGAATTTTACATTTAAAGTTTTTTTCCTTCAGAACAGTGTCCCCATTTTTCATACACACACAATTCCCAAAACTGCACTCACAAAATGCAGAATGCCTCACATTTCCTTCAAAATGTTGCACTGCATTCAAAATGCCATAAACACATGTCAGAATGAAGCATTTGCATCAAATGGCTAACTCTACTTTCAGAATATAACACTTTTGGATATAGCATGTCAACACTGTTGTTCTAAATCTAAAGCTCTTTGCTCTTTAGGTTTATATGTACATTTCAATACAATGTTCTACAGTAAACGTAATCTGCTGGGAGGGGGAACAGGTACACTGTAAACACTATTGCAATGAAAAAACAGAAAATATATTTTAAGGCAAACATCACTGTTGTATACAGTAGCATACAACAAACCCATAAACATACTGTAAAAATGTAAAAGAAAAAAAAACATATGTAAAGCAAAAGTATATTCTCCAGAATACAGTAAAGAACTTGTTTGTGTGGGGTCTCGGGGGAGAAGTGTCCATTTCTTGGAGAAGTGTCATGCAGGATTGGCCATCATACACTTTACAGAACCAGTATGAGGAAAAATGTTTCTATTCTTTTCTAAAGAAATTAAGCATATAGAAAAGGTGAATATGAGGGCAGGTAGAAAACTACAAATTGTGAATGGGTGGCAAACTAGATTTTTGTTTTTAACAGAACACCTATTTGACCTATTTACAAGCCTATACTACAGTAAAGCAGTGATTCGTTAGTGATCAGTAAAGAAATTAGCGTTTGCACATGTGAGGAGTGAGTGATCTGGTGGATAAGGGTAGCATTTTTATTGGTTGTGTTTGGAAAAGGAAAGCAAGTAGCTTCCTGTTAGATGTTTGTGTTTTAGGTAGAGAATTGTGTGTAGTATTTTGACAAAATATTTATTCAATTAAAAACGAAGTTCAAGACAAGAAATAGCTTATGATTTTGGAGATTTGAAGTTTTGTTTTGCATGTTCAATGAGATGTTTCAGAAATAGTGACATGAAAAGATTTTGTGAGTAGTTAGAAAAAAAAACTGTAATAAATGATGAACAGAATAATTTTCTTAAAAAAAATAAAATAAATAATAAAACTGACCCCAAACTTTTGACCGGTAATGTATATCCTTCACCCTAAAAACACAACACTGTACAATGCATAATTCAAAATAAGGGGAAAACGTGTGGGTGTAAAAACAATGTGCAGAATATTTTTGAATGTTCCCTTATTGCACCTTATTCATAATCATATTACAGTCTTCAGTGAAGAAAAATTCTTACATTACAGTCAAATTTTTTAAAAGCATTGCTGAATTTCAAACTGCCCATAAAAATGAGAAATAAATGAGACGTAAGTGACGTTGAATATGGCATGCTTGGTGGTTTTGCGTATGCTGATAGATGGTCGGATGAGTCTTAGTTTCAGATCCCAGATTGTAAGGACAGCATTTATTGTAAAGTAATAAATAAAATATAGATAAAAATTCATTTATTGTAAATATCATAAAAGCATGAATTAATCTTGCATTATATTGACAATTTAGGTTGCCGATGATGTGATGGATATGTTCTAGTCACACTTTTGGGCTCAACAGAAACAACTGAGCATTGTTTAAAATCCACAGCCTGTCCGAGAATAATTGCTGGCCATGTCCATCCCTTTAGGACTAGTAAACCCATCTTATCATGGTTTCTTCCAGAGGGATTACTCACATCACAAAGCTCAAATCATCGGATTGGTTTTTTGAACATTACAGTCAGTTCACTGAACTCAAATGTCCTCCACAGTCACCTGATCTCAATCCAATGTAGAACACATTTGGGATGTGCTGGAATGAAAGATTACATCAAGGCTGTGTAACCGACAAATCTGTAGCAAATGTGTGTTGCTATTTCTCAACATAAAAATAAAATTTTTATTAGGTATGTCTAATAGATCCCATTTTGCTTAAAGAACTCCCTTGTTGTGGTGCACTCAAAAAATGCTAACTGCTGCTCGTTCAAACTATCTGTTTAAAATGAGCTGAAACATTTTCTTGTCATTTATTTGGCTTTTATGTTTAGTCCACTTAAATTTGTAAACCATTAAGTTAACTTTAATCGTTTTGTGTTGGAACAACATGAAGGAATTGTGTTGGTCCAACTACTTGTTTAGGGAATTTGTAGTTCCCAGCATACTTTGTGTGGGATTGAATTAAGAGAGGGAAATGTTGACAATAAAAGTAATCTTAGGGGTTTACAGTTATTAGAATGATTTGTTAGAGTTTAATCTTAAGTTTGAAGATTTAGACGATTTTCATGGCTCAAAAATATCAATATCAAAATTTCATTTTTATGGCTCAAAAATAGTTCATTTAGGATAACTTCAAATAAAACTAAGAGACTTCAAACTGTATAACACATAATAGACATACATGATATTATCAGACCTTTGAGCTTAAGTTAAATAAAAATACAAATGTATTGGATAAAATCACATTGGACCAACTCAATTGCATTTAATTGTGTAAATAGTTTTTCTTTTAGTTTGTGCTAAACAAATGTATTGGATGTAAATCCTGCCCTTAATTAAATTAAGTTCATCCAATGAGTTATTTTTTTGAGTGAAGAAACGCACAGATGCTTCTCAAAGATTTTGATCCAAAAATATTATTAGAGAATAATTAATAATTCTTTTTAAAACAAATCTTAAGATAACTGCCAAACATATGATCGCATGTGAGACTTCTTTTTTTACTGTACACATAGATAATTTCTTTATTCATCTTTTTGAGTATCTTCAGGGACATTATTGAACACAATTTTTTTATTTAATCTAACACTCTTGTATCTGTCAAGACAAACTGACATTTGTATGTGAGAATTATTTTGAAGAATAACTATTCATTTTTATTTAGATGTTTGTTCACAGGTATTACAGTTTTTTCCAACTGCTTACACACAAAATCTTTTCTTGTCACATGATTTTTGAAACATCTCACTCAAAACGCAAAACTACACCTCAAATCTTCAAAACCAGAAGCTATTTCTCAGGCTTGAACTCAATTTTCAATTGCATAAAACACTTTTGTCAAAACTCTACACACAAATCTCTACCTAAAACACAACACTCTAACAGGAATCTACTTGCATTCCTTTTCCAAACACAACCAATCAAAACGCTATACTTATTCACAAAGTCGCACACACACGCTCCTCAAATGTGGAAACACTAATTTCTTAACTGATTACTAATCAATCACTGCTTTAGTCTAGTATAGGCCAAATGTGATGGGACACTGGGCTGTTCTGGTCCAAATAAAATGGTTTTCCACCCATCCACAATTTGTAGTTTTGTACTGTACCTACCCAATTTTGTCCTTTTCTAAAGCATAAATCCTAAATTCTAAAAGAATAGAGGAATTCTTCTGAGCCTAGTGGAGTAAAGTGTATGATGACCAATTCTATGCCCACATGACGCTTTTCAAGGCAATGGACGCTTCTCCCCCTCGAGACTCCCTTCACACACGATTGTATTTTTACTGTATTTTAAAGTACATAATTTTGCTTTACAAATGTTCTATTTTTTATTTATTTAGTTTTTACATTTTTACATACAGTATGTTTATGTTTTTATTCTATATACACCAGTAATGTTTGGTCTAAAGTATTTTCAGTTTTTTCATGTCATTGGATTTTACAGTGTACCTGTCCCCCCTCTCAGCAGATTACTGTCACTGTAGAACATTGTATTGAAATGTAGATAGAACCCTAAAGAGCAAAGAGCTTTCGATTTAGAACAACAGTTGTTTATTCAAACATTTATTGTTATGAAAGAAGTGTTTGCCATTTGATGCCAATGCTTCATTGCTTCATTCTGACGTGCGTTTATGACATTGTGAATGCAGTGTTACATTTTGAAGGGGATGTACGTGAGGCATTTTGCACCTTGTGTGTGCAGTTTTGAGAATTGTGTGTAGAGTTTAAAAAAAGGAGACACTGTTTTGATGTGTGTAAGCAGTTGGGAAAAACTGTTAAGTAATTAGAGTAATTATCCACATTCAAACACAGAAGGGGTCAGGATGGTCACAGAGCGTTGGTGTATGAGGGGTTAAATGGTTTACTGTTAGAACAATGCATGCTGGATGAAAAAGAACAGAACCAGTCATTAGATGTCAGATCCAGAAGGCTAAACTCAAGTTCAGAGCAGTTTCACTAAGATATGGTGTGTGTGTGCGCGCGCGTGTGTGTGCGTGCGTGCGTGTGTGTGTTAAAACAGGTCAGAGAAGACTTTAAAGATTAAAGATTTTAAAAGGATTTTCAGCATTTTGTCTTCTTATTTTATTCTTATACATTTAAGTTAGATCAAAAGTAGTTTGAGTACAATGTTGACTATATTTTAATGAGAAATAACTTTAAAGATTTCAATAAATTACCTGTGTATTATCGTTTACCTGTGTAGCAACAGGTAAATGATGTAAATATTCATTAAATCTTCACTCAAAAATGTGCATTCATTCTCGTAAATAAAACCAAACCCCCACGGTTAGTGCAAATCTTTGACATAAGTATAATAGGCTTGTAATGGGCAGTATGAAATATTTGATACACATGTCCGTTCTTTATAGATGTTTAAGTGTAAAACTGCAATAAAGTGGCCAAACAACCCAGCATCAGCAGAGCTGTATAAATGTGTTTGATGTCTAACATCTGGCTCGTATCTTGGCGTTTGTATAAACTCTCTCCGTGTATTTGGAAGATAAGGCTAAGGGAGGTCGTGCTGGTCCTGCCAAGGCGCGAGCATTAGTGGGCGGACAGGACTCGTCACGTGATCTCCCTCCAAGTTCCCACGCAAAACACTCACACATCCACGCGCGCTCCCGCATTCGCTGCGCGCTCACGGTCCTGATACTTGCGACAGAGTGCTGGGGCTCTAGAACCAAGAAACTGCGACTTGAGGGAAAATAATCTTGGAGGCATCTGATGTGCTGTTAAGTTGTCCTTTCTGAAGCAGAATCGGAGAGTTATGTTTTCTGCTGCAGTTTGGGAAACAAACTTAAGCTGAGGAAGAGAAAGGTGAGTAACCTATATTTATTTGCTTCTTTATTCTAAACTACTAGGCTTATGGTTTCTTTTGAATTTTAAAGAGACGCAGAATGTTTAGTAAAGTGCAACAACGCAGATTTTTTCGATTATTAATGATTATAAAATGCATCAAAAATGGTCATCGAAAGTGTGCTCGATAATTCTTATCTTTAAGGATGGAAAGTTGGTGAGTTAAATGTTTAACGTTGCATAACGTAGCAGCTACACAATGTTAGTAGCCTACATCAAAATCTGGTAAAATCCAAAACACCATTTCGGGGGGTTTAATGCATGCGCAATTTTTGCGAACTGTTATGGAGCGAGCTTATATGCGCGCAAAGAAAAAAAAAACTCGTGCGTCTTTGAAGCCCAAACATATTCTTGCCTGTTCATATCCCAAAATTATGTGCGCCGAAATGTGATGCTGCGCGCACCAATGGTGCCTATAAATTCTATCTAGATTGACAACTTCAGTTTTATAACACAGCAAATTACTTGAGGTCGGTAATGTTCACAAGATGCGCAATAACGAGGAAAACGCTACGTTTTTATGCAAAAGATTTAACTCACTTAAATTCAATACTTGCAGTATTTGTGCTGTTATGTGAAATCTATAGCAATTATTAAATGTAAATTATTTTTATACGTATTTTCCAGTGTAAAGCCACAAGAGGGTTCGTTTACTTCAGTTGGATTGTTTAGACACTTAAAGGGATAGTTCACCCAAAACTGAAAATTCTGTCATCATTTACTCACCCTTGTTCCAAACCTGTTTTGAGTTTCTTTCTTCTGTTGAACATAAAAGAAGGTGTGTATGACGGTATGATAACCTTGGATAAACATATCACGGTTTAACGGTTTCACTGTATTGTGATGACTCTTTTTAAATGTTTGGGTAAAAAACATCAACCTTTTATATGGGTAAAGTTGCTTTTATATATCGGATATTCAGAAATTCTCCTTAATAACATAATTTCAGAAAAGTATTCTTTGCAAATTCTAAATAGGGAAATCATATAAGCAGCCAATGACTATCAAAGTACAACATTGTTCACAGTCAATTAGATAATGCTAATGTTGTTTTGAAGTCATACTTGCACGCTAATTCCAATCGAATATTCAAAGTAGAGACTTCTAAATGAACGAATGTGCGAATATAAAACCAACTTTACCTCTATCAACCTTTTTACCCTTTGAACAAAATATATTTTATTTTGAGAAACATTTATAATTTGTTGGAACAGTAAACATGTCAGGCTAAAAATTCAAATGAACCATTCATTTCTGCTGTCTTCATTAGTTTCAAAAACACATTTAAAATGGCAATTTTGGAGATCTTTTCTCCTAAAGATACTGTTGTCCTAAAAATACATAAAAATAAAATAAAATTAAGTAAAACTTAAAATAAAGAAAGAATCCTACACATACCTTAGAAATGGTATAGCAGAAAATTTTGTCGGTTTTAAAACCTTCACTTTTCCAAACCACAGTAAACCTTGAAAATGGTTATCGTCCCATGCCTAGATTCAAAACAAGAATATACCATTATGCACAAGTCATCCACTATACTGAAATGGGCAAAGCCAGTCCACTGACGCTAGAGAATCATTTTCTGTAAATATGAAACCTACAAAGCTCAGCAGATGACTTTGTGAAGCTAGCAACCATACATTCCAAAACAAAGGTGTTTGCTAACACAACATAAAAAATTGCTTAGAGGTTTACGTAAAACACAAACCAACTCATTCTCTCGTGTAAAGGACCATCCAGTTCATTTGAGAATTTAACTCATCCTGGTGTTGACAACCAGGATGTTGTATAATTTTGGAAAACTGCATTTTACTGCGAGTGACGATGTTGACTGTTTCAAGATGGCAGACACGTCAACATGACTGAAGAATTTGAACATGGCATCTACAATTTTAATAGTCAATTTATAATTAACTGCCTATATTGTAATGTACCTTTGCCATCTGGGTGCCACTCTGGCAGATGTTACAACATGTTCTAGAGGTTTAAGCTCAGTTAAAACCAATTGAGATATAAATGAAGATGAGATGTTGGGGGTGGTGAAGTGATTTAGGGGCCATCAGGGTAAAAAAGGAGGGTCTTATATAGGTGAGAATTGTTCTCTGCAGGGTGCATGCAGATATGCATGAGTTATATAGGATGTCAGCTGGAGAGCAGATATGCAGGTGTGTGAGAGAGTTTGTGTATGTATGTGTTTGTGTGTGTTTACAGAATTCATTTGTAATCCAAAGTGTCCTGACCTTTTTGTATTCAAGCAGTAATTGTGAACACAGCTTCAAGTGGATGCGAAAAACGCTCAACCCACCCCTCTTCTCTCTCTCTCTCTCTCTCTCTCTCTCTCTAGCAGAAGGTTGTGTTTATGTATGAGTGAGACTGAGATTGTCAAGATGAACACGATCGATGAAGAGGGCGGTTTACGAACCCGCCCCCCATCCAGTCTAAATGTGAAGAAGTTCTACAGCGAAAACGCAGAAGAGGTCCAGTCCCCGGAGTCTTTGAGGGGCTGCGCTTTGTCACCCGACCTGAGGCAGGACTTCAACATGATGGAGCAGAGAAAGAGAGTCACACAGATTCTGCAGAGTCCAGTAAGACGTCACTCCCACACACACTCGCACCAAAGTGAGAATTCACATGCTCTCTCTTTCTCTCTCTCTATCTCTCTCTCTGTGCATTTAAAGAGGAGCCCACGCTTGTGTTTGATTGCATAACAGCCAACAAGTAGAGATCCGTTGCCATTAGTAACCATGCACAGATCAGAACTGGTGGAAATGAGGGAATTAATGTGAAAAAGCCAAAGTTATTTTTGTGTGTATCGTGTTTCTCATGCTTTAGATGAAGCTTACTTTCTTATCTGATTGTACCTTCATCTATTTTTAATGTCCATATTATGTGCAAAATTCAGAGATGTATAATTAACGAAACAGCGTGACGTCCATGCCCTGGTAGTGGCTAAATACACAGCAAACGCTTTCATAGTTTGCAGGCCTCGAGGCTTCGAGGTGGAATCTCACAGAAAATCATGTTAAAGTATAACATATGCCTGATTTGATTTTAGATTGAAATGTATATAAAGTGAATGTTAACTGGAACACATTCAGATGATCAAGTACAGATATTTAAGGACAATAAAAGTCTAACTGCATGTATGATGATTAAAAAAAACATCAAATGCTGGTTAATATACTGTAGATAAAGTATAGCATGCTTCACCGCAGGACATGTCACTTCCCAGAACGATTTCACACCAAAGGCAGACATGACTGGATCTTTTGTTTACTGAAATTCTCTTTTAAAGCCTGATTATTCAGTACCATGTTAGAATGAGCTATGAGCAAATCAGAAATGTCCTATATTTAAGAAAAGAATTTTCACACATGAACTCAATTTTACTCTTTCATGGGCAGTTGTGAGTTGTTAGGTTTATTTCAAAGCCTCTTGTGTTCATTAAATGTGTGTGCATTTAAAAAATGCTGAAAAAGTATTGGAATTTTAAAAACAGATTTTACATAGTTTTATGATACGGCATAGCAGAATTTACTCCGTTTTCAGTGTCACATGATCCTTGAGAAATTGTTATGCTGTAAGGATGAAAGAAGGGCTTGCTTTTAAAATTATTTTAATATTTTAATCTTAACCGTTATGTGCTGTTGGGGATGTTTTCATCCACTCTGGTGGGATTTTGTGTTTTAATTTGGCCAAGAATTTCTTTTAATTTAGATTTAATTTAATTTAATATGGGACAGAAAGTGAGAGAGAGAAAGAGTGTATATTTTCCCATAGTTTTAAAAAAACAGCAACAATAAATTGGTTAAAATTTGTTTCTCATTTATTTGCTTGGTCCTTGTGTAAGTAAGTAAGTATATAAGTAAGTAAGTAAAGGTTTATTTATTTAGCACCTTTTCAGACATTGAGTCACAAAGTGCTTTACAATAAGAGAAAACAAGTAAAAGAGCACATATCAATAAAAGAAAACATGCTAAAACATATTAAAACTGATTAAAAATCCAAACACAGAAACACTAATACTGTTAATTAAAAGCTTGACCAAAAAGGTGTGTCTTTAAATGCTTTTTAAAAAGTTCAACTGATCCCAGAGTTCTCAGTGCTTTCGGGAGAGAGTTCCAGAGCCGTGGGGCCACCACACAAAAGGCACGGTCACCTTTAGTCTTAAGACGAGTTCTGGGATTGGCTAAAAGGTCTTTGCCAGGAGACCTCAGAGACCGGCTACATAAGTGACTGCTTAAAAGATCTTGAATATACAGGGGTGCTTGATCATGCTGCACCCCTGTATATTCAAGATCTTTTAAACAGTCACTTATGGGTTTTGTTTTTTTTGCTGTTGTAAGCAGCAAGATCCTGCAAGAACCCAAATAATTAGGCAAAGTTATATAGAAGTGTAATGTCATCAAACCTGTTTGTAGTTTCCTGAAAATGACTGCATTCCTTACAGTGGTTGTTTACCAGTCAGAATCTAAATCATTAAACAGCCCTGTTGTACAGTACAGAAAAGAACCCTAACCACAACCCATTTGTGAAATATTTTGCATGAAAAACAATAATGTGTTTCAAATATATTCCACTTGATATTCTGTTAACGAATGCACATATTTAATCAGAATATATTTAGCTCAAAGTAGGGTGTTAAAGGTGCACACAGTGACATTTGCCAAACAATGTTGTCATTTGAAAGCACCAAAACAAACACACCCATAACCCAAGAAGACCACACCCCTTTCTAATAGCCTTGCTATAGTAATAAGCCACGCCCATTATTGCTGATTGGCTGTGTTTTAGGACTCTGTGGTCAAAAATGTCTTCAAATATTTCTTAGTGCACATATAATTGTGTGTGTGTGTGTGTGTTGCAGGATTTTAAAGAGGAGCTGGAGTGTATGGTAAAGGAGCAGAGCTCTAAAGGCAGCAACTCCAGTGGTTTACTCGGTCACATCGCCCACATCATCAGCAACACACTCAGCAACACTGGAGTGCACAGTCCCAGCAGTAAGTGCACATACACACACTTGTACAGCTATCTTAATAACTATCTTTATACCCCTACTAGGGCTGCACAATATATCGGTTTAGCATCGATATCGCAATGTGAACATCACATTACAGGGTCTGCAACATCAGTTCAGTTTAAGTTCAGTTCAGTTTGAGTTTAGTTATCCATTAGGACATTTGAGTGAGGATTATAGTTGACCAGGAACCACATAGTGAAGTTTAACCTTAAGTATTATAGTGTAAGGTTTTTTTTTTGCTTGTTTTCTTTGTTTTTAAGGCTTATTCCTTACAAAAAATAACTGCAGTAAACTGAAGTAAAACTGTAGTACTGCAGTACAACAGCAGTATATAGAAGTATAACTGCAGTAAAATTAACTGCAAAATTGCAATACAATAAAGTATAAACACAGTTCAAATACAGTATAATAAAGTTCAACAGCAGTATAAGTTGCAGTAAACTGGAGTAAAAACAAGTAAACTCTGTCTTTACTGCCCTTGTGCTGCTGTATATGCCAATGGTGTGGTAAGAACTGTAATGCACTTGTGCTCTAAAGAGTTTGTTCTTCAACATCTTCCAAGAATTTTTTTGTACTTTTTTAGGGATATTTTTTGGATTCAAGTAATTTTCTAATTAGAATTTTAAGAGTTTATTTGCAAAAACAAATAGTAACAAATAACTGCAGTGAACTAAACAGTACAACAGCAGTAGCGTATATACAAGGATACCTGTGGTATATTCAATGCAACTGCAAAATTGCAGTATAATGAAGTATAAACACAGTTCAACTACAAAGCAGTAAAGTTCAACAGCAGTAAAGTATGCAGTACAACTGAAGTAACATTAAATAAACAGGGCAATATAGTGATATGTTATATATTGCACTTAGATACATTAGTATTAACAGTGCACTTTAGCTTTATTATGTATTGCAGTATTGTAGATGTATTTCTGTAGTTAGTTATACCTAGGGCCAGACGGAATCTGCGGATGTTTTTTACTATTTCTGTGGAGAATTTTGGTAAAAATCTGCAGATTTCTGCAGTATTATTTTGGGAGTATCATAACTAAATCCTTAAAATATGAAATAAAAAGTAATATCTTTTTAACTTTTATTTAATGTTTAAAATGCAAATCCAATTAGATTCACTTTATTTGGTAAACAAAGCAAGTCTCTCATATAATATCTCTACTAAAAGACAGAAAATATTACTGTACACACTGCATTGTACATAAATCAGATGAACATTTTCATATTAGTCACTAATATTACTGAAATTAATAAAAAAAACCGAATAAATATAGATTTACACACATTTACTCAAGTAAATAAACAGAATCAATGATATGCTAAAAATCTGTGGAAAATTTGTGCGCGCAGATTCCGTGTGGGCCTAGTTATACTTCTGGAAAGTGCAATATAGCATATTGTGGTAGTACTTCAGAAATATAACTGAAGTATTGAAACCTTATTTGGAAACCATTGTCCACCAAGCAGGAAAAGTAGTAGTTGTAACGTTACAGCAGTTGTATACTAAAAGTACTTCAGTTGTATTGCAATAGCGGTATGGAAGTTGTACTGTAGTTCTTCAGTTGTATAGCAGTAGCAGTACTGCATTACAGTAGTAGTATCACTTCAGTACTATTGCAGCAGTTGTACTGTAGTAGTAATTCAGTTGAATTGCAGTAATTGTACTTCAGTTGTATTGCAGTAGATGTACTGCAGTTGGTTGTATTGTAGTACTTCAGTTGTATTGCAGTATTACTGGCATATAATTAAATAATGCAGTTTTTTTATGTCCAAAAACTGCACTTATCTAAAGTTGACTAAAACTGCAGTATTCCTTTAAAAACTGCTGTATTCTTAAAAAAAAAAACTGCAGTATTTTTTGTAAGGGATGACTACGAGATTTCTGTGTTTTCAAACCATTTGTGTTTAAGCATGTATAGCATTTGTAGTTTAATCAAAAAATAATTGTAGTTATTTTTTAGACAATGAAGACTATATTACATTTGATTAATTAATTTCTGCACCTGAATACAATTAGACTTTCCAGAAAATGCTATCTGTTTGATTTATGCAGATTATCTGTTCTACGAAATCATCCCAATTCATATAAAATTCATCTCGTGACATTATATTCAAATTGCAGAAAAACATCACAATGTCAGTTTTTTTTCCAATATGTGCAGCACCAACCCCTACATTAAACCAAAACTGTGTTAAATTTACAAAATACTTAATTCTGTGTGATTTATGAGCCATTTTCCTCATGGGGACCAAAAATAATGTCCCCACAAGGTCAAAATATACTGTTATTACTATACTAGTGGTGACATATGCTGCCAATAACATAAGTACAATAATATAACACACATGCGCCATGCACACACACTCATTGACACTTTATTCATTCACACTGCAGATTATTTGTTGTCTTGCTCAACAGATGGCAGGCATGTAATTCTGAATGGTTATCAGCTAGAAACACAGATAAAGCCCCATATTTGTTTTTGTTGAGTGCGTCGCTGTGTGCATGTTTCCAGGTACAGGGTCAATTAGTCCGGTGAATGATCTGTGTGGCATGGAGTGGTTTAACTGTTCCAAAGCTGAAAGGCAAGGCCGCTGTAAACTGGCCTGCTTATACCGTCTGCTGGACCTCTACGGACACACACACCTCCCAAATACATATATAACCGTGAGTACTGACATTCACTGCACACACACTGTTTTTCAGATCTGATCTAGGACTGACTGTGCTCGCTGTCATTTCACATGTAATAAGATCGAATGCCTTTGTTCGGAAAACATTGGTTGCCATAGTAATAGGCTTAAGTGACAGAACAATACAGAGACTACATAACAGATATTTGGGGGGAAAAAATCCAGGGAAACTCTAAATTCGACTTCTGTTCGGGTCTATCGTGACTTCTCTTAGTTTCTATCCTTATGTGAAGTGAATCTTTTTAAAGTTCACAAAAAAAATATATATATATATTCTAAATGCAAATTAGGTCAATTTCCATCAAGTGGAGGAGCAATGATTGTAGTCTGGGTAACCTAGGCAGCACGATGGCTCAGTGGTTAGCAATATTGGCACACAGCAAGAAGGTCACTGATTCGAGTCCCAGTTGGACCAGTTGACATTTTTGTGTGGAGTTTCGATTTTCCCCCACAGTCCAAAGACATGCGCTATAGGTGAATTGGATTAACTTAAATTGGCCATAGTGTGTGAGTGTGAATGTGAGAGTGTATGGGTGTTTCCCAGTACTGGGTTGTGGCTGGAAGGACATCCACTGCGTAAAACATATGATGGATAAGTTGGCGGTTCATTCCGCTGTGGTGACCCCTCATAAATAAGGGAGTAATGTGGATTGGTAACATTTCAGTCTCTCATCTATCATGTGAGGATTAACACTGTTGCCTCACAGCAAGAACGTCACCGGTTCTAGTTCTTTAACAGGCCGTCTGTCGTTTCGGTGTGAAGTTAGCATGTTCTTCCCATGGTCGCGTGGGTTTCCCCCAGGCGATCATTTTCTGTCATCAAGTTGGGAGTTCTCGAGTTCTACCTGAGCTCAAAGCTCCCCTCTCTCCCTGCAAACGGGAGGGAGCCCAGGGCTCAAGGACCTTTTGAGCTCAGGGCTCTCTCCCGGGACAGCATGCCAAACTTGCTTATAATCAATCATCAGCTAAGTGTGAACTGTAGAAGGGATTTTGATTTGAAATCTGCCATTTCCATCACTCGTTTCTCAGGCAATATTTCAAAATGCGCATTAAAAGGGTAATGGAATACCATCTAGTGATGCTGAATTTACTGCACGAAAAAACATTCATAGATATGCAAACCTTTGTTCATGTGAATGCTTTTTTTAAAATATATATTTATTGTTTTTAGCATGAGAATAATAAACAAACAAAAAAGTACAAAGGCCATTTCACAATACACAGACAGTCAGACACAACATAATACAATACCCTCCAGAAAGCATAAAAGAAAAAAACATTTATTAAATCTAAAAAATAAATAATCTACAGAGAAATGTGTAGGCTCCACAACTCGACATATGCCAAACCAATTCCACCTATGATGAGTTACAAGTCAGCATTACTGATATGACACATAAATGGATTCCAGATTTTAAAAAATATGTTTAGTTTGTTTGCCATCCCATATCGCATTTCTTCCATGGGCAACACATAATTTAAACTCCTAATCCAGGATTTAAAGACACAAACGTAATCTGACTTCCAATTTTGTAAATTTATTTTCTTTGCTAATATCATACACAAAGATACTGCCTGTGTGTATATTTATCTCCTATTTCTGAGGTGTCTCCAAAAATGCCCAATTTTGGCTCTGGTGACAGATCAATCCTAGATACTTCAGATATAAGTTTGTGTTAATGTTACATGAATGTGCAAATGAATGAATTAAGATAATTTTAGTCACACAATATAAATCATTCTTAATGCTAAAACAAAAATACAACAAAAATGCATCTACCATTCTAATTGAAACACTTTTTTTCCTAGATATAGATATAGGTAATATTAAGTTTGAATTTTTATTTATATATTTTGCTGATTAGACTACAAACAGATAAACAGATCTGAGTTAAATATGTCTGAACACTGTCTGCTCCTCATTTTAGTATATTCTGGTCAAATGCTGCCCACTTAAAAAGGAACAGGCCACCTGCATGGCACATTCTGTTTAAATGTGGATTTACATGAAATAGATTATACCACAATTATTAGATGAGGATAAAAAAAATGAATTCAAAAAGTGGTTTCCAAACAGTTGTACAGAAAACAATGTAAAACATGACTTGTAATAGTAATAGTGGTAGTAGTATGAAGTAATATTAATAACTTCTTTCCATCATAGAATCTGATTTTTAAATAAATGAGAAACTATGTGAATTATATAAACAGGTGATGGAGACATATTGAATTTTTTTATTTGCATTTTATTTGCACTTTCCTGATTTCTTTCAGGGTAGGTCTATTGCTGGGTTTTATTCATGGCCTTCATTTGTTCTTTCGATTTAATATAGCAAAATAAGCTTGAACATTTGATGAAAACATCATAAACACACATTCAAAAGATAAAAGGAAACAATTAAGCATAATACATATGACAAAGCGACTTTCCTTCCTTCACATAGCCACAACACTACTCTAATAGCCACAAAACTACACTGAGCGCTGTGGGATTGTATAAGAATCAGAACTAGTAAGTAAACTTTTGGGCTTCAAACCAAACTTGCGATTTCAGACAGCAAAGTTTAATAAATATCGTCTGGCAAGTGCAGTTGCATAAGAATTGGTGGCATTTTGTGAAAGCATTAAGTATTAAAGCCATCCAGTCATAATTGTTTTTTCCTAAGCATAACTGAAATATACAGTTCTTCTGACAGATACTTAGCTTACTCGCTGCTAAATCCCTCAAGCCAGTTGTCAGAAGCAGCCATGAAGATGTTGGAACTGGAGATTTCCAGCGCATCTGAAGTTCTTTTCTCTGTCTAATCCTTTCAGACCATGTTGAGCATAAACGAATTTAATACCAGAATTAAAATGTTCTTTTTCTCTGACTTTCTTTCAATCTCTTTTTTTCATTTTCTTCTTCAGCTTCGCATCAACAAAGAACAGGATCATATTCTTATTCTCCCCAAAGGATTGTCATTCTCTGAGGCCACAGCAGCCAGTCTGGTACACGCATCTCCTCACATATTAAAAATGAATTATGAAGTTAAAGGGCCCGTGAAATTAAAAAAAAGAAGTTTACATGTTTGTTTCAGTCTGTTAGTTTTAAGGATATCTATTAGCTATTGTGCTCCAAAACAGTGATAAAATTCACATTTAGAAAATATGAAACTAATATAAACATCTAAAGTTTGTAATTTACGCCTAAATCGATCAACATTCTTTTCCACGTCACCTCACACTTCAGTTTCTCATCAAACTTGACCAATCAAATGCTCTCTAGTATCTGACATGCCTCACCCCCTTCAAGGCACTTGTCATTTGCTTTTCGTTTGATGCGCTTGAGTTCAGCCGATCTCTCTGGCAGAGCTGTGATAAAAACAAAATGCTATTGGCTGTTGTTTTTTTTAAAGGGAGAAGCTACCCTTTGTCCCACCCTCTTACTTTTTCTGTTGAGATTAAGTCAAACATAAAATTAAAAAAATACACATTTCAAAAGAACTTCACGGGACCTTTAAAAACAATGTATAATTTTCAACAAAGCAAAAATACACCATTATATGTAATATTTGGAAGCAGACATTAAAAATCATGTTCACATTTTTCCTTGTACGTCATATTGTTCACAGGTGAAGGTGAATCTGATTGGTGAGGTGGTTGATCAAGGGGTGACTGCACTACCTGTGGATGTTTTAGGATTTAAACCGCATTCTGCCATATATTCTGCCAGACCGGATGTTAAATGTGTTATACATACATACACGCCAAATACAGCAGCAGTGAGTATATAATACATATGGTGGGTCTGATTTTTTCCAAATGGGATGGGAGCAGGGGCATCGCTAGACCCAATTTACTGGGGCACGTGCCCCAGTAAAAAACTCCAGTGGCCCAGTAAATGCATTGAGATATGATTTACTTCATATGCAAGTGTATTTATTAAGAGTGGTAATTCCGAAATATAGACGTTATTCTCTATGTGTAGCCGAACCAACGCTGGTGGAAGCAATGCAGTTTAATCAAAAAGCAAACTGACGC
This sequence comes from Danio aesculapii, assembly GCF_903798145.1. NCBI lineage: Eukaryota > Metazoa > Chordata > Actinopteri > Cypriniformes > Danionidae > Danio > Danio aesculapii. The sequence goes on from NC_079451.1 coordinate 32,391,300, forward strand.
ATCTCCGCGTGTGCGGAGCCACGCGCCTCAAGCATGTGCTACTCTTCTGCCGGTGCGAGTCCTGGTAGTTAACATGCGCACCAAAAAGCAGGCTATTTGCTGCTCACACGCTGCTCATGCGTTGTAAAACGGCATAACAGCCTTTTTTGGTTTGCAAGTGGACAAAACTACAGTTTAAACAATATTATGGTGATCTTACAAAGCATGCATCCTGATAGATTTTTTGATGTATGTGTTATGAAGCGGACAGGAGACAGAGGTAAGGAAACGTTAGGGTGTTTATTAAATGACAACAAGGAGCACATGAAGGATAGCCAGGAGGATCAGGAATGATGTTGGGGTCTTTTCCTCCGTGGCTGGGTAACAGGAATACACGAGGATGGATAGCACACACCAGATACAGCTGACAGAGGATGACACAGACTTGGAAGGACTGGAAGACAGGACGATTCGGGTGGACCAGGAAGACTAGGAGGAATACAAAGAGAACAGGTAAGTAAAGCGTTTGTTTTAGCTGAGGATGACTACGCTGAGTGGTCGCTCAGTTGTCCGCTTTCGTCGAGACGAGCCCGGACAATGAGCGACTGGAGTGCTGTGCTTTTATCTGGTGCTCGTGAATGTGATGCAGCTGTGTGCTCATTAGAAGTCAGGTGATGGTGATCTTCGTGAGTGGGGATCGTGAGAGCCTGACCAATCCGTGACAGTACCCCCCTCCCCAGGGCCCGCTCCTGAGGGCCGACACCTCCGACGCCGTGGTGGTCTCCCTCTGCCTCTAGGCGCTGGGAACTCAGGGTGGCTCTCATGAAACTCCACCATGAGACTAGGATCGAGAATATCAGCTCTGGGAACCCATGTCCTTTCTTCGGGGCCGTACCCTTCCCAGTCCACCAGGTACTCCAACTGGCCACCACGACGTCGGGAACGCAAGATCTCCTTCACTGCGTAGACGGCTCCTTCTTCTAGGAGCAGTGGAGGAGGGGGTTCCTCTTCGTGGTCAGGCTCTGTGGAGGGAAGAACAGGATCGTGATAGGGTTTCAGGAGTGATACGTGGAATGTAGGGTGAATACGGTAGTGAGAGGGTAATTGTAGTTTGTAGGTGACGGGGTTAACCTGTTCCACGATGGTGAAGGGACCAACAAATCGGGGACTTAACTTGCGAGAGGGCAGTCGCATGCGTATGTCCCGGGTGGATAGCCACACCTTTTGTCCGGGTGTGTATCTGGGTTCTTCAGACCTTCTTCTATCGGCGGTTACCTTGCTTCGACGGACTGCCCTCTGCAGATGTTGATGAGCCTCGTCCCAGACTCTCTCGCTCTCCCGGAACCAGTGATCCACTGCGGGGACATCAGATGGTTCGCCATCCCAGGGAAAGAGCGGTGGTTGGAAGCCCAGGACGCACTGGAATGGCGTGAGTCCGGTGGAGGGTTGCCGCAGTGAATTTTGGGCATATTCTGCCCAGCCCAAATACTGGCTCCAGGAGCTCTGGTGACCACTGCAGAAGGTCCTCAGGAACCGTCCCACCTCCTGAATCTTCCTCTCTGTCTGCCCGTTGGTTTGGGGATGATATCCAGAAGAGAGGCTGACGGCCACACCTAGGAGCTTGAAGAAGGCTTTCCATAGACGTGAGATGAACTGTGGACCTCTGTCCGACACAATATCTTCTGGAATACCAAATGACCTGAAGACTTGATTAAAGATATTGTCGGCTGTTTCAAAGGCTGTGGGAAGACCTTTCAGAGGGATTAGTTTGACAAACTTTGAGAATCTATCTACGATGACTAGAATACAGGTATTACCTTCTGACGAGGGGAGGTCAGTGATAAAGTCCACTCCTAGGTGTGACCAGGGACGGTTCGGAATCGGCAAGGGATGGAGCTTTCCAGCGGGTAGATGACGTGGGCTCTTGGATTGGGCACAGTCCTTACAGCCCTGAACATATTGCCTCACATCCCTTGCCATGTTTGGCCACCAGAATCGTTGGGATACTAGCGAGAGAGTATTGTTGATCCCTGGATGTCCAGTGCCTAGCGAGGTATGTAAGGAGTGGATCAGATCTACCCGGTGTTCAGGTGGTATGAACTGCCGATGAGGAGGGCATCCCGGCGGAGCAGGGGCTTCCGGAGTGGCAACGACTGGAGGAGCGTTCCAGGTGATCGGACAAATGGAGATGTGTTCGGGAAGAATCTTCGTTGGGAGTTCTTCATGATCGTGATGCTCGTGTAAACGAGAGAGAGCGTCTGCTCTTAGATTCTTGGGTCCTGGACGATAGGAAATGGAGAAATCAAAACGTGAGAAGAAAAGTGACCATCTGGCTTGACGTGGACATAGTCTCTTGGCCTCTTTGATATATTGGAGGTTTTTGTGATCTGTGATCACCTGGAACGGATGTTTGGCTCCCTCCAACCAGTGACGCCACTCCTCCAAGGCTAGCTTGATTGCTAGAAGCTCCCTGTCTCCTATGCTGTAATTCTGCTCCGCCGGGCTCAACTTCCGAGAGAAATAGGCACAGGGATGCAGTCGGGGCGGTGTATCATGATGTTGGGATAATACTGCCCCGACGCCGGTGGTGGATGCGTCCACTTCCACCACGAAAGGAAGATTTGGGTCAGGATGAGTCAGGAGTGGGGCCCTTGTGAACTCCTTCTTAAGAAGGCGGAAGGCTGCGGCTGCTTCTTTGGTCCACTCCAGTCCTTTGGGTTTACCCTTGAGGAGATTAGTGAGAGGTGATGTAATCCTGCTGTAGTCCTTGATAAACCGTCTATAAAAGTTAGCAAACCCAAGAAACCTCTGGAGCTCCTTAATGGAAGTGGGTTCTGACCAGGATAGAACAGCCTCAATTTTCTTCCCATCCATACGTATACCGGTTTGGTCAATGATGTATCCCAAGAAATGAATCGACTTCTGGTGGAATGAGCATTTCTCCGCTTTGAGGTAGAGGTGATGTTCTCTCAATGTGTGTAGGACCTCCGCAACGTGTTGGCGATGTTCGGCCTCACTCCGGGAGTAAATGAGGATGTCATCTATGTACACTATTACAAAGTGGTGAAGAAACTCCCGGAGGACTTCATGAATGAAGTTTTGGAATACGGAGGGGGCGTTGACCAGACCGTAAGGCATGACCTCATATTCATAGTGGCCAGTAGGGGTCACGAATGCTGTCTTCCATTGGTCCCCCTCACGTATTCTTATCAGATTATACGCGCTGCGGAGGTCCAATTTAGTGAAGACTTTAGCTTCTCGGAGCTGTTCCAAAGCGGCTGGTACCAGAGGAAGGGGATATCGGTATTTTACTGTACCGTTATTTAGGACCCTGTAGTCGATGCATGGACGCAGCCCTCCGTCCTTCTTGGCCACAAAGAAGAAGCTTGAGGCGGCTGGTGATTTTGAGTGACGTATGTACCCCTGACTCAGAGCCTCCCTTATGTAATCTTCCATTGCCTGATTCTCTGGAAGCGAGAGCGGGTAGATCCTACCTCTTGGCAACTGGGCATCTGGAACTAGGTCGATCGCGCAGTCCCATGGCCGATGCGGCGGTAGCTGGGAAGCTCTCTTGGGGCAGAAGACATCATGAAAGGAGCTGTACTCCTTAGGAATGTGGATAGACTGCTTCTCAGGAGGACTCTCGACCGATGTTGTAAACAAAGAAATGGGGTTCCGACCTTGAAGAGGGAGATTTGGAAAACAGGTAGGTGTACATCCAGATCCCCATTTCTTTATCTCTCCTGTGCCCCAAGAGATGATGGGATCGTGCTTCACCAGCCACGGGCGCCCTAGAATGATGTCCATATTTGCACCCTCCAGAACCAGAAATTGAATCCTCTCTTGATGTAACAACCCCACTTGAAGAAGGATGTCTTCGCATTGTCGATGGATACGGGTCGAAGATCGAGTGCACTGGGTTATCGGTTGTATCTGGTATATATGCGAGGACGCCTCAGTACGTAGGTGGAGTTGACGACAGAGGGATTGGGAGATGAAGTTCCCTGCTGACCCGGAGTCGATGAGGGCTGTGACAAGGAGAGAAATAGAGGCAGTAGTTATTTGTACGGTGGTAGTAAGTGGTTTACATTGTTCAATATTCGTACTGAATACACTCACTGAAGTCCGAATGGGACGAAGGGGACACTCCATACGGGTGTGTCCACTGACACCGCAGTATAGACACAGACCCCGGGTCAGCCTCCTCTGTCGTTCCGCTGATGTCAGTCTTCCAGACTCTATTATCATGGGTTCTGGTTCTGGAGAGGCTGTTGACTCAGGCGATTGGAGGAGTGCAGACGAGGGGGTGATGGTGTCCTGTTGATAGGAACGGAGACGATCGGAACATCGGAGAGAATGTTGGATGAATCTCTCCAGACCCATAGTATCATCTAATGTGGCCAGCTGGATTCGGAGAGTGGGTTCCAAGCCGAGCCGGTACGTGGTCAACAACGATCTCTCATTCCATCCACTTGCAGCTGCTAGAGTGCGAAACCGGAGAGCATATTCCTGTGTAGATAGAGTACCTTGCTTTAGATGATACAGCTGCTCTCCAGCGGCTACTTCCCCATCAGAACGTCCAAACACCTCTTTGAAATACTCCGTGAAGGTAGTGATGGAATTCATGACCGGCCCGGCTTGGTTCCAGATCGTCTCAGCCCATTTAAGTGCAGGCCCAGAGAGTAGTGATACGATGTAGGCGATCTTTGACTTATCTGTGGGATATAGAGAAGGTTGCATTTCGAATATGAGGGAACATTGTAACAGAAAACCATTGCACTCCCCCGCTCCGCCTGAGTAGGGCGCTGGTCGGGCCATGGGACTGGAAGGAAGGGCCGAAGAAGAAACTGTGGAGGCGGAAGTGCTCGGTGCTGGTGGTGCGTTGGAAAGTGGAGCTGGTGGCTGTAGAATCCGCTTCAACTGGTCCACCAGCTCTTGAAAGTGATCGGGGGTGCTCATGTTGTCGTCGTTATTGGTCCGGGCTTCTGTTATGAAGCGGACAGGAGACAGAGGTAAGGAAACGTTAGGGTGTTTATTAAATGACAACAAGGAGCACATGAAGGATAGCCAGGAGGATCAGGAATGATGTTGGGGTCTTTTCCTCCGTGGCTGGGTAACAGGAATACACGAGGATGGATAGCACACACCAGATACAGCTGACAGAGGATGACACAGACTTGGAAGGACTGGAAGACAGGACGATTCGGGTGGACCAGGAAGACTAGGAGGAATACAAAGAGAACAGGTAAGTAAAGCGTTTGTTTTAGCTGAGGATGACTACGCTGAGTGGTCGCTCAGTTGTCCGCTTTCGTCGAGACGAGCCCGGACAATGAGCGACTGGAGTGCTGTGCTTTTATCTGGTGCTCGTGAATGTGATGCAGCTGTGTGCTCATTAGAAGTCAGGTGAAGGTGATCTTCGTGAGTGGGGATCGTGAGAGCCTGACCAATCCGTGACAGTATGAAGCAAAAAGAAGGGATGAAGAGTCATCTTAATAAACTTAATTCTCTGCCATGTGTCAAGTCTAAGACAACAGATAATTCTATAAAACATCTTTTTTTGTATTTTATTGAATCGTCTATAGAATTTCATTCAAATAAAATTAATATTTATGCAAAAGATTTCTTAAATGATCTTAGCATCACTCCAGTTTTGTCTTAACATTGTTTTCCAGTTACATTTAAGGTTATTTAGAATAATAATTGTATAATAACAAGAATACTTTTATTTCTAAAAAATATATATATATATTTAGGGGGGTTGAGGGGACGGGGGTGCGTGCCCCAGTAGAGCTTTATGTCTAGCAACGCCCCTGGATGGGAGCCTAGATTAACATGTTGATCCTAGAACATGTTATCCATAACTAGGGCCAGACAGAATCAGCAGACATTTTTTGCTATTTCTGTGCAGAATTTTGTAAAAAAAAAAAATTAGCAGATTTATGCTGAATAATTTTGTGAGTATCATGACTAAAAATTTCATATATTAAATAAAAAATAATTTTATTGAATGTTTACAATGCAAATCCAATTAGATCCACTTATTTTGTAAACAAAGCAAGACTCTCATATAATATATCTACTAAAAGAGAGAAAATATCACTTTACAAACTGTATTGTAAATAAATTAAACAAACATTTTAATATTAGTCAATAATATTACTGAAATTAATTTAAAAGCAGAATAAATATGCATTTAGACAAGTAAATAAATAGATATAATATAAATAAATAGACTCAATGATGGGCTAAACCATTTATGGAAATCTGCAGATTTCTGTGTGCGCATTTTCCGTGTGGGCCTACCTATAACTAATCCCTACTCCTAAACATAACCCCAAATAATTACCAATATCAGAGGGGATAAATATTCATTCATTCATATTCTTTTCAGCTAAGTTCCTTTATTAACCTGGGGTCGCCACAGCGGAATAAACCGCCGGGATAAATATTTGAATAACAATAATATAGAAGCACTTAACCCTAACTGTAAGCCTAAAGCTAACATAAACTGTGCATATATCCCTAACATACTGTAGATGTTGATCCAGGAACATTTTCTACCTGCCAAATCACACTAAACATACACACATGCTCATTTGTACAGACCACTGCCCAACATATTAAGTAGAAATATATGATAACTGAAACTGATGACAGAGATACATTAAGCACTGTTTCCTTCTTCTAAAAGTTACATTTGAAAGTGTGTAAGCAAATTGAGTGAGCTAATGGCTAACAACAATGACTAATGTTACTCGCACAATGCTCGGTATATACAATTACACCCCTCACAAATCTCTCTTTTAAATTCATATTTTTAATAGGAAGCTTTACAAAATTATATTTGTGCATATACATTAGATTAGTCAGTACTGAAGCCAAATCTGTAGCTTACCTAACAAAATAACTTACAATAACAGTCCAAAAACTAGTACACCCAAATTTATATGGTAGAGAAAAATATTGAATACAAATTTAATTTTGTAGTTTGTAATTTATTTTTGCTTGAATTTATTTGTATTTTCTTTTAATTTCTAAATATGTTTGGTGACTAAAATATTATTTTAATAAATATATCTGTTTAATAAATCTGGTTTGTTTAAATCAGGGGTTACCAAACTTGTTCCTGGAGGGCCGGTGTGCTGCAGATTTTAGCTACAAACCCCAATCAAACACACCTGAACAAGCTAATCAAGGTCTTACTAGGTATACTTGAAACACCCAGCCAGGTGCGTTGAGGCAAATTGGAGATAAAACCTGCAGGGACACCGGCCCTTCAGGACCAAGATTGGTGACCCCTGGTTTAAATGCACCAAAACACATTGCCTATATTCACTGAGAAATGGATCAAAATATTGATTTTCAAAATGGGCTGTATTCAATTTGTGTTGGACACTGTACTATGCAGACCGTATCAGTCTCCCTTTCACAAGTGTGTGAACTCTTAATATAAGCATTTGTGAGTGAAGTTTGATGTAAGCTCTACTCACAAATCCTCATCATAAACAACAACAGATGTTGCATGATTTAGCAGCTTCAGTGACTATAACAGTTTATTGTGAAGTTTTTGGTTTTGGGTCTTCTTCTGTACATTATGTTGACAAGCAGTGTCTAGAGATGTGGCATTTTGCAAATCTCAGACTTGATTTATTAAGAAACAAAGCATTATTGTGCACTTTAAAGGAGACCTATTACACAAAAATATCTTTTATAAGGGGTTTAACCAAAGTTGTGTGGCAACAGTTAGGATGCACAAATGAACACTGATGTCTCCATAGACTACCTTCTTTCTGAGCCACTTCTTTTCATTTTTTCACAGAGATAACATTTATCCTGCTTTGAATCTGCCACTATGCTGATGCATAGGTGTTTATAGCTCCATCCTCTTTTGAAAAGAGGGCTGGGAGCACAAACTGAATTTAAAGCAACAGCCACCAAAACAGGCACAATTTGGATCAAAATCTAAAATGAGCAGTTTCAAGAGTTCTAAAAAAATATCTGTGCTGTATTTTGATCTGAAACTTCACACATACTAGGACAGTGTTTCCCAACCCTGTTCCTGAAGGCACACCAACAGTACACATTTTCAACCTCTCCCTAACCAAACACACCTGAATCAACTTATCATAACATCAGAAGAGACTCCAACACCTGAAGTTAATGGGTCAGAATAGGAGACATCCAAAATATCTACTGTTGGTGTGCCTCCAGGAACAGGGTTGGGAAACACTGTACTAGGGATCTCAGAGACTTAGGTCCCCTTAAGAACTTTCATAAGCAGTTACATTACACACTGCATGGAAGGTAAAAAAAAACATAATTGGGCACTTGAATAAAATCATTACATTTTTAATAATTAAATAATTCTGTGACCTTTGTCTGTCTACTGCACTAACTTTCTGTATGTCCTACAGGTCTCTTCTATGAAATGTGGAATCTTACCCATTACCCATGAGGCTTTGCTGCTGGGGGAAGTGTCTTATTTTAGCTACCATGGTGATTTAGCTGACGAGCAGGAGAAGATGGAGCTTCAGAAAGCTTTGGGTCCCACTGCCAAGGTGACAGCTAACCGTTGGCATGACAACTATTAGTAGTTCACTACAGTACAGCATGGAAAAGCTTAAAACAGAGGAAAAATAGCCAGTTCTATCTGTTTACAGTTAGAATCCTTTGTTAGGGCATTTTATAGTTATATTTATACATTGTATGTTATAACTGTAATATAGTAATGCTTTGTGTGCATACTGGGATCCATTATAATGGATTTACAACAATAATGCAATTCTGCTTGTTTGTAGGTTTTAGTCCTGAGGAATCAAGGTTTACTGGCGTTTGGAGAGACGATAGAGGAAGCTTTTCACTATCTCTATCACTGCCACCAAGCCTGTGAGATACAGGTAAATACACACATTTAAAGATAATTATGGGATAAATAAATACTCAAATATGGAACTGATGAATTGTGAAAATTTAAAGGAGTGCAGGCACAAGCTAAATGTAAAATGAATGTAGCACAACAGTCTGGTTCATAAGGTAAAAACTGATTGATTTCTTATAATAACTGATTAACCTTTAAAGACAGACTTGTTGTAAGGTTGTGTAAGCTTGTATATGTCAGCCCAAAAGTTCAAGGCAGAATTGTTAGCCTTCCTGTGAAATTTACTAATTTATTTCCAAATTTTCCAAGTTGCTGTTTAATGGAGAAAAGATTAGGCAAGTCATTGAACAACAGTGGTTTGTTCTGTATCCATTACCAAATTCTTAAAATGGCTAATAATATTGATCTTGAAATTATTAAATAAAAAAATGCTTTAATTCCAGCCAAACTAAAAGAAACAAGACTTTCTCCGGTAACAAAGTACAACATAGCAAATTGGCTTGCATTGTTAAACATTAATTGGTAAATATTTGAAAAATAATTAACATTTCAAAGAAGAGCTAATAATTTTTGCCCTCAGCTGTATATGTTTAACCTATTTTTTTTAAAACAATCAAGTTTAACAATGGAACTCATGTAGAAAAACTACATTGCCCTACTGAAAAAAACTGCTTAAACCAGCCTAGGCTGGTTGAGTGGTTTTAGCTGGTCGACCAGGCTGGTTTTAGAGGGGTTTTGGCCACTTCCAAGCTGGTTTCCAGCCATTTCCAGCCTGGTTTTAGCTGGTCAGGCTGGGAGATAACCAGCTAAAACCAGCTTGACCAGCCTAGCCAGGCTGGGAGCCCAGCCAAAACCAGCTATGTCCAGCTTAAACCAGCCAACCAGCCTAGGCTGTTTTAAGCTGTTTTTTTCAGTAGGGTGCCCATAAAGCTAAACAGAATTCGCCCAATTAGAGAGTCTCACCAAGCAAAGTGTCCAAAAAAGATCTTTAGCCCACTTCCACCAAGTGCTACAAATGATATGATCAAGCTGGCCTACTTACACTTAAAATATTCGCTTATATGCAAATTTTACAATAAACTTGAAGTATATTATTTATATAAATGCAAGACTGTTTTTTTAAATAGCTGGTACATTTCTCCATCATTGCTTTATGTGATTGTAGATCTTTGTCATATTAAAGGACACCTATTTTACCCCTTTTACAAGATGTTAGATAAGCCTTTGGTATCTCCAGTGTGTCTGTAAAAAACAGGCATGACCAACACTGTTTCTGGAGATCGACCTTCCTGCAGATTTCAGTTGCAACCCATATCAAACACACCTGCCTGTAATTATCAAGTGCTTTTCAGGTCCTAATTAATTGGTTCAGCTGTGTTTGATCAGGGTTGGAGCTGAACTTTGCAGGAAGGTCAATTTCCAGGAACAGGGTTGAGCACCACTGCTGTAAAGTTTCAGCTTACAATATCCATCAGATAATTTATTATAGGCTCCAGAATCTTCCCATTTTGGTGTCTGAATACATTGTCGCTGTTTTTGTAGCCTGTGGCTTTAAACGCAAATTAACTGCTTCTCTCCGCCCACCATTCCCACGTGTGTGTCTGCTACTCATGCAATACGTCAGATAAACAGCAGTCAGTGATAGAGACAGACACGGATGAAGCTAAAATACAGCTCATTAGTCAAAAATACCAAGTACGTTTATTCAAGCCTTTCTGAAACGACAAGTCTCACACAAATGCTGTTTGCACTACACACATATGTTAGCATATACTGACACCATGTGGCCATGGTGATTATAGCAGTCAAGAATTACACCAATTTTACTCTTTATTACAAACATGCTCCGTTTTAAAAAAGGTTTTAAACTTATAAAACTTATAAAAATCACAGAGAGTTGTGACAAATATTTTAATCCCAGTTTATTTGCAAAATAAACTGTTCTGTAGACATGGTGTATACAAGTTATAATAGAAACACAGTGCCTGTCAATCAATTTAGTGGATGTGGAAAACCGCACTCTTACGTCACGTTGCAGTGGGCCTCAAAATCACTGTGATTTGGGTCCTATTTTAAGGTCAGGAAATTTTTAAAAAGAGGCTATTTGTGTTTATATCACTCCAATATGACTGTGGACACACTATACCTGCACACAGTTATGTCCAAACAGCTTACTAAAGTTGAATTTCATCAAAGGTGCCCTTTAAAGTAAACTTTTATCTTCCATTTATGTTTTTAGATGAAAATACCAACGTTTGAACTTCAGACAATTTTAAAAATATTATACATTCTACATATTTTGGACTAGAGTACATAGAAATGGATTGACAAACAAGTTTTTTTCTCTGTTCTGAATCATTCCCAGGTCATTTTAAACTCCGCCAATACATTAACAGAACAGTAAATCTGTCATCCAGCATCATCTGTGTTTGTTTCTCTTCAGGTTAGCGCTCTGCTATCTGCAGGTGGCGTCAACAACCTGTGTGTGTTAGACAGAGCGAGTCTAAAAACAGCTCCAGCGAAAAATCCCGGTGGACAAATGCCAGACGGACAGATCAGATGGAGGGTTGGAGAGGCAGAATTTGAGTCGCTTATGAGGATGTTAGATAACTTAGTGAGTGGGTTTTAAGCTAATCTCTACCAGACATGTTAGCAACAATTAAATGTTGTCTTTCTGACTTCAATATTAAACAGTAAACAAACAATAGTCCTGCTAACATTCTGGCTCATGCTCGTCCAGGGTTACAGAACAGGTTACACTTACCGCCATCCCATAGTTAAAGAGAAGCCTCGACACCATAATGACGTGGAGATCCCAGCAACCGTCACTGGGATGGCACTAGAGGAAAAAGACGTCTTTCCACAGAGCCCTCTGCACATCCTGGGACAGAAACGGGACAGAGAGAGGATACGATGGTTGAATTCACCCAACAGCTACTTAAAGGTTGATGTACCAGAGGAGTCCTTCAATGGGACCTGCAGCCCCCGCACCAAAACTACGGTATCACTGCATATGCTGATTTATGAACATGCCCACACACTACATGCTTATATTGAGGATTTCATATGGCTGTGGGTTATCATGTATGAATTGATTTGAACAAATTGAGCTTCATAAATGGTTAGCACTGTCGCCTTACAGCTAGAAGGTCGCCAGTTTGAGTCCCAGCTGGGCCAGTTGACATTTATGTGTGAAGTTTGCATGTTCTCCCATGTTTGCGTGGGTTTCCTCCGGATGCTCTGGCTTCCCCCACAAGTCGAAAGACATGCTGTGTAGGTGAATTGGGTAAATTAAATTGTCCGTAGTGTATGCAGAGTCCCCGTGAGGAAAATGTCTTAAAGGGGTGGTCCAGATTGTATTTTTAAGACTTGATTGTGTTTATGGGGTGCAAAGCAATGTGTGCTCATGCTTCATTTGTGAAAAATCACATTACTTTTCCATATATCTTACTTTAGTTATATGCCCTCCAGAGGCTCTGATTGGTCAGCTAACATAATGTGCTGTGATAAGCAGATCAGCTCCATATCACCAGGAAGCATCTCTGCTATAACATTACAGCATATCTGGCTACGCCCCTTCACTGTGCGGGGTATATGCTCGTAACTTGAAGGGTTTATGACATCATTAACCCGGATGTGTTTTTTGTAGTCCCCGCTTTAGACTTTCCTGAAGCTAACTCTTTAAAAGCCAATGTCTCCCTTTGCATTGAACTATGAATGTCTTACATTCAGAGATGTTGTTTATGTTCACACAGCTACATTACACATTAACTAAAGTTTCAAATATGATATCGTAGTGGACCACCCCTTTAAATTTCAAAAACTAAATTTTAGGCCTTAAAAAGTCTTAAACTTACTTAATTTTAAACGAATCTTAATCTTCCTCTGTCCAAGGGCGGAAAGAGATACAATTTACAGTAGCTGTTTGACATTTTCTACAGCAATTTCTCCAAATTAAATTCCCTAATCAGGGAAAAAAACTAAAACAATTACACAATTCCTCATGATAATAACAGAGCAACATTCATTAATTTTCTTTTCAGCTTAGTCCCTATATTAATCAGGGGTCGTCACAGTGGAATGAACCGCCAACTAATGGCAACCGACCGGGCCATTAGAAATAATTAGTATTTAACCCTGTATAAGTCTAAAATTTAATTTATAATGGTTTTAAAAGGTCTTAAAAAGTCTTAAATTTGACCTGATTAAACCTGCAGAAACCCTGTGTGCGTGTGTGTGTGTGTGTGTGTGTGTGTGTGTGTGTGTGTGTGTGTATGGCAGAGTGTATAGGTATTTCCCAGTACTGCGTTGCAGCTGGACAGGCATCCGCTGCATAAAACATATGCTGAAATAATTGGTGGTTCATTCCACTGTGGCAACCCCTGATAAATAATTGTTAGCCCAACACTCAACCCCCAACCTGGAGGACCAGGACATGCACACATACGCTATGGACAATTTAGCTTATCGAATTCACCTACAGCATGTCTTTGGACTGTGGGGGAAACCAGAGCACCCAGAGAAAACCCACGAGAACACGGGAAGAACATGCAAACTCCACACAGAAATGCCAACTGACCCAGTCAGGGCTCAAACCAGTGACATTCTTGCTGTGAGGTGACAGCGCTACCCACTACACCACCGTGTCACCCATCAGTTATTATAGTTCACCCAAAAATAAAAATACTGTCATCATTTACTCACCCTTTACTTTTTCCAAACCTTTATGAGTTTCTTTATCATGTTAAACTCCACAGAAGATGTTTTGAATGAAGCTGGAATCCTGTAACCATTGACTTCTACAGTTAATCCTACAATGGAAGTCAATGATTACAGGTTTTCATCTTTCCTCAAAACATCCTCTGTAGTGTTCAGCAGAATAAAGAAACTCATAAAGGTTTGGAACCACCTAGGGGCGAGTAAATGATGAGCAATTTGTCATTTTTGGGGGAACTATTCCTTTAATATGTTGTTCCCTTGTATTTTTCCCATAAGCATGTTACTTTGTGTTATCACAAATGAAAACACTTATAGGTTTTTAACATTCCCCAAGCACGACTACGCTAATATCCATGGAAAATCTACCACAACATGAATATGTTTGAAAAAAGGGCAAATTACAAATTACTTCATCTATTTTTTCAGTGGCTGAAGTCAGAAGAATCAGGCAGCTGCAAGGACACCCCAATTAAAATTGAGGACCCCAACCAGTTTGTCCCGCTTAATACTAACCCCACTGAAGTACTGGAAAAAAGAAATAAGGTATGTGTGTGTGACTGAAAAAAGAGAAGGCAGACTGAACAGACTGTGTCCACAGATTGTGTTCACTTCACTAAAGCACTGCTCTATTTGTGGTGCTTTAGATTCGAGAACAGAACAGAGCAGATCTGATGACAGCTGGACCCAAGTCTCAACTGCTGGCAGACATTGTTATTGACAAGCCTCCTGGACCAGTGCGTAACCACACCAATAAACCCCACCACAGACACACATCCCAAATAAATACCCTTCAAAAGTGCTCTTAACCGCTGTTATAGTTCATAGAACTTTGACAGGCGTTTAAAATGAAGACACTCACATTAATAATCCTCCAGTCACATCATCAGCAATCTAGAAAAAGCTGTTATATACTCCACACAGGACCTCACGTCATGTGACTTCATGCTGAGATCACGACAAGCTAAAAGTCCCCTCACATTTATTAGTTGACTCAAAATTTAACAACTCACCTTTTTTTTGTTCTATTGATAGATGTCAATAAGTCCAAAACCAATGTCAAGGGAAAAATAACATGTATATAACTGAGAAACAAATGTCAGTCAATGCTTTTGCAATTAATTTCAGGCATTCATCTATGAGGATGAGGAGAAAACAGCTACTCTACCGCCCAACCCTTTCGACCAATCAGAAGCAGATCTGCAGGCATACACACAAACTGTGGAGAACAAGAACAGCCAATCAGGTACATTCAGCAATGAATAAAAGGTGACAGAACTGCAGCCTCATTGAAATTCATTGTCAATACGATTTAAAAAAATACTGTAATACTTTTTTCCGAAGTGAAACTTTTATAATATTACAAGTAATGTACTGTATGCATTTAAAATGTGTATTCGACCAGTAACCCTAAACAGTTACAAATCTGTCAGTACAGCAATAAGTAATTTTATAAATATATATTTATTTACTGAACTTTATTTTTTGAAATTCACATTGTAAACTATGAAAGGAATATAAATATAATCTTAAAAAACATTGATGCCAGAATTGTGTTTCATTGACTTGAAATAGGGCAGTACGGTGGCGCAGTGGGTAGCACAATCGCCTCACAGCAAGAAGGTCGCTGGTTCTGGCACTGGCTGGGTCAGTTGGCATTTCTGTGTGGAGTTTGCATGTTCTCCTCGTGTTGGCGTGGGTTTTCTCCGGGTGCTCCGGTTTCCCCCACAAGTCCAAAAATGGGTAAATTGGGTTAACTAAATTGTCCGTAGTGAATGAGTGTGAATGGGTGTTTCCCAGGGATGGGTTGTAGCTGGAAGGGCATCCGCTGCGTGAAACATATGCTGGATAACTTGGCGGTTCATTCCGCTGTGGCGACCCCAGATTAATAAAGGGACTAAGCCGAAAAGAAAATGAATGACTGAATAAATGACATGAATTTGTTATGGTGTTATATTTTGGTGCCTGTGTTTGTATTAGAATGTTAATGATGCTTTTTACAGTATTGATAGGTTCAGGTGTGTTCAAATGAACTTCGCACTGAGGATGAGCCTTGTCTCGAAAATGTTCATTTATTCATTCATTTTCGGCTTAGTCATTTTAGTACTTTGGGGTCGCCACAGCGGAATGAAGCGCCAACTTATCCAGCATATGTTTTACACAGCGGATGCCCTTCCAGCTGCAACCCATCACTGGGAAACAGCCATACACACTCATTCACACACATAAACTATGGACAATTTAGCTTACCCAATTCACCTGTACCGTCTTTGGACTTTGGGGGGAAACTGGAGAAAACCCACGTGAACACGAGGGAACATGCAAACTTCACAGAAAAACGCCAACTGATCCAGCAGAGGCTTGAACCAGCGACCTATTTGCTGTGAGGTGATTGTGCTACCCACTGCACCATCGTGCAGCTGTCTCAAAAATGTTTTTAATTCGATTCAAATTTATTTGTGTAGTGCTTTTCATAATAATTATCGTTCCAAAGCAGAAAAAGTGCACATTATTATTACATTACAGTCCAAATTATAAATGTTATGGAGTTGTGCATAGGATTGACTATACAAACAGTTATAATGCAGTTTTACAGTATATAATGACCTTCCAAATAGTACTAAATACTAATGAAGTGTATATGTGTGTTGTTTATGGTGTCTTTGAAGTCTAAAGGGGGGGGGGGGGGGGGGGGCATCATCTTTTTATAGGTCTTGGTTCTGTTCCATACTTTTGCACTCATGCCCCTGTTTCTATGGCCTAAGTTGATAGAATAGTTATGAATTTTAAGGTGATATAAGCGCTGTATAATCATGTGTGGATTTTAACTTTGGTCTTTTGTAGTTATTGTTTGGATCTACGGACCAATTTTTATATTGGACATCTGCTGATGCTCCTCTTTGGCGATATTATATATAAATATTGTCTATAGACGTACATACATGGATGCGTGTATATATTATTTGCATATGCTAATAAAAAAATATTTTATATGATTCAGTAAGTCTCAATTAATCGTTTAACAGCACTATATGATTTAATGTAGTGTTTCTCAACCACCTTCCTGGAAAACCACCAGCACTTCATGTTTTGGATGTCTCCTTTGTCACTCATTTCGGGTCTTTCAGTCTCTACTAATGAGCTGATGATCTGAATCAGGTGTGTTTGGTTAAGGAGACATGGATAATGTGCAGAGCTGGTGCTCCTCCAGAAACATGGTTGAGAAACACTGATTTTGTGTTCTTTTTCAATCTATGTTTAGCAAGACTACACCATCCACATCGGCCTTCAAAACAAAATGTATAACCCGTGTATTTTTCTATACAAGCTCTTCAATCAGAAGCAGATGAGGAGTTCACCGATGGAGAAATGACCACATATGATGGCTCCACCATATCACTGTCCATCTCGCCGCTCATGAGTCCTGAAAGAGGAGGTAAAGATGCCCTCGTGTTGTGTCTTTTCAGCTAATGGCTAGGATTAAACCAGCAAATTATCACACTGATAGAAGATTTGATGATTTCTCTGGCTGAACGGTCTTTCCTCTGGTCCTCAGACTGTCTCTCAGCTCTTCTGCAGAGCAGTGATGGCGATGACCTGACGCAGGATGAAGATCTCACTCTGCAGGTCACTGAGCTCAGCCTCACTAAGGAAATGCAGGTCTCAATCACCACCACCGTCGCCAACAACATCTCAGTCACCAGCTCTTCCGAAAGCCAGCAGAAGTCGCCCAAAAAGAAGAAAAAGAAATTTCGCACGCCGTCCTTCCTGCGCATGTCCAAAAAGAAAGAAAGGAGAGAAAAGGAGAAGACAACAGAGACAGAGAAAAAGCAAGAAGAAATGCAGATAGAGGAAGAAAAGGAAACCAAGAAGGACTGAGTTAACTTTTCCGACAGTGCAGGGGATTGTGGGTAATGTAGTTTAAGGAGGATCCTGGTGTTAAACACAAGGATTTATGGAGAGACAAACATCAGAAGTAAAGCAATGACTTGTATGTGTGTATGGTTATTAAACAGAATATTTCAATTCAACACTTTTTTTTGGTAAAGCCATATTAATAACTAGACAATAAAGAGTTAAAATGCCTAAAATGTTAGTGAACTGCACATAATGCACACTTAAACATAAAATATTGCACTATAGGAGGAATTCCAGTCCATATCCACAGATCCTGAACATGAGAAGTATTAGAAATGTGTTGATGGCTCTGCGTTGTGCTTGTAGATTAATTGATGTTGTATGCTGATTTAATCAGGTGACTGAAAATATGAAAGACGGTGTGCAAATGGATCCTGGAATATTAGATGTGATATGGCCATTCAGTGTGATATGAAGCTTATTTTTCACTTGCTTGGTTTCTAAATGGAGTTGTGGTTGATATCGCATTGTTATTCAAGTCATAGTTTTATTATAAACAGCGGTCTATGTTATATGTTGTTTATACAAACCCACTTTATTTTGATGGTCCGTTTGTTGAATTTAAGTTATATTGCATATCTACATGCCAATTAATTCACATTAGATTATAAGTAGACTGTTAGGTCGGGGTTAGTGTAAATTGACAGTTTCTTATAGTCAGTTAAATGTCTGTTGAAGGAGCAGTATCAGCATATATTAAGCATTCAGACTACTAATACTCAAATGGACCATCAAAATAAAGTGTTACCAAAATCTATATTGATAAATATGTATTATACAAAACTATTAAATACACCATTCATTGTAATCAGGGCTGGGAAATAAGTGATTACAAGTTTTCTGGATTACAAAATCAGATTCCAAAAATCGATTACTTGTAATTAGATTACAATTATGGTGTCTATGGATGGATTACAAAATTCGAATTATATATTGCAAGCGCTCTGGGGGTGTATATGATATGATTTAATGGAAAACAACCTAAAATGTCAAATTTTTAACAGATTTTAGCAGAAATCCTGACCTTGTTTGTCTATTAACAATGTGTTAACTCTATTAGTGCGCCATCTAAACCTTGAAAACACACACAAGTTGTGAGAAATCAAGTCAGATGCAAATGCAACGAATACAATCTATGTACTTTGTTTTCTGTTTGTCACAACATCTGTTTGATAGACATCTGGGAATCGAAGTTTCAGTCAATAGGTATTCAAGCCAATAATAGAGTAATATTTTAAAAATATATATAGTTTATGGAATTTCTAGGCATCGAATTTCCTTTTTGGAAGGACTGTCATAAATGCTTCAGTTTTCTCATTGTTTGTCTTCCATGTTCAAATACCGCTTTTGTAATCTGCAGCGTTTCATGGTCATGTGTGTAAATGTAATGTAACGGCTGTGAAATAAAAGTGTGCAACACAGGGTTTCTTCTGTTTTATCATGTCAAATTTAAGACTTTTTAAGATCCTTTTAAGACCATTATGAATGAAATTTTAGGCATTCAATGGATTCTTTTGCAAAAAGAAAAAAAAAAAAAAAATAGTTATTTCTTAGCGGCATACTTTAATGCAGGGGTCACCAAACTTGTTCCTGAAGGGCTGGTGTCCTGCAGATTTTACCTCCAACCCTAATCAAACACACTTGAACAAGCTAATCAACGTCTTACTAGGTGTACTTGAAACACCCTGGCAGGTGTGTTGGGGCAAGTTGGAGCTAAACCCTGCAGGGACACCGGCCCTCCAGGACCAAGATTGGTGACCCCTGCTTTAATGTGTCAATTCTTGGAAACTCTAGTTGTATACACTTTTTTTCAGAATATTTCTTTTTTTTTTAAATGACAAGTTTAACATTGTTGATAATATATTTATTATGGATGCAATTACATAAATAAACAAACATATATTTGTTGGCTTTTGGTCCAAATTGATTGAGTATAACTTCTATTTAACCTAATGTGTTTCTGATATAAAACCTTGTTTCATATTACGTCTACTCCACTTTACTTCTGTAAATAGTTTTTGTATGAATGGAAGATCATGTAAATGGATAAATTTCTCTGTTATTATCATGAAAAGTGGCGTAATTGTTTTAAGTTTTTGTTCTCTGATTTTATTGAGATGGATTGTTGGTGATTGGATAGATGTTGGTTTGATTGGGCAGCTTTACTTGGACAGAGGAAAATTAAGACCTGTTTAAAATGATTTAAGACATAGAACACAACATTTCAGTGAATTTAAGACTTTTAAAGGCCTAAAATTTTGTGTTTGAAATTTAAGACATTTTAAAAGTTTTTAAGACCCCACGGATACCCTGGCTACAGCTTAAAATGAATTTTATAACACTTCTCCTCAAATTATTATTTTTTTAATCAAGTAAATAATTACAAATTCTTCTACATATGTCAACAAATCAATTTTTATTCCTCTCAAATATGTAAATATAGAAAACTGAAAAGCAAATGTAACAACAAATGGACCGCAGTAAAATGCTTATTAGACACGGCGATGGCCAGAGCAAAACAAACCAAAAGATGACTTAATCTGTTCAACAGCATCAGTCTTCCCTACCTGGACTAAGTATGAGGGAGGCCAGTGCTTTCTGTATACATTTGTTCAACACATTATAAAATCGATCAAGCACAGTTCACACCCTCAAGCACTCGTTCAGAAACCTGGTCCTGACAGCTTGAGGAGAACCTGTAAAACTAACCAGGAGAGCTGTCCTTCACTGAGGACTGATGCTTAAGTTACAACACCCAGAGACTCGTTCAGTACAGAACAGCTCCAACATCCACAGACTACACCACCCACTATTAGTGGAAATATAACAAAGGGAAATGTGTTACTATATTCATTCAATGTCAAATCTGATGGTTTATGAATTCTAGGTGGGCTTTCGTTTATTTCATTTTTATGATGGGTGATTATAGACGAACAGACAGAACACAAGGGGACTTCACTGGGGCATTAAGTGCCTGACGTTATACTTTGAAGTGTCATTGTACTGAGTCATGGGTTTATCTGCGATTCCACATGTACCGACGCCAACCTTTCCATTCACACTCTCTGGAGAAGCGAATATACTCCTTTTAACCTAGAGAGAAAGATTAAGCAACATGAACATTAGAAAAGATTAAAAGACAACAACAGCATGATTAGTGAGCATTTTCCTCTCATACCCACCTGTCCTTTCTTATTTTTGGAATATGCTTTATTGTTAAACTGCTGCCATTTGGATTTCTGATCTTCTCTCTCCTGCTCCAGCTCCTTCATGCGCTGAACCTTCTTCTGGGCCTTTTTCTTCTTGTATTCCCTCTGCTCTGCCTGCAGCTCTTTCCTAAACAAAAATCAAAACATCAGAAACACAAACGTACAAAAACTTTTGTTTGTAAAACTTGATATGACTTTATATTTGTACAACTGCACATGCCAAAGGTAAAAGCTAAGAGAGAAAGTCCATTAGTCCAATACACAAAATTATTATGTTGTACCGTGATTGAAGATTGCAAATTAAACCTAGGCATGGGACGATAACATGTTTCAAGGTTTACCGCAGTTTAGAAGGTCACGGTTTTAAAGCTAATAAACTTCTCTGTTATATTATATCGTTCCTGCAGCATAAGTAATTTATTTTTCAACATGTCGTCAAGGAATATATTTTATTTATTAATTATTTTATTATTAATTTCTTTTCATTTTAGAGCAACAGTATATCCAGCAGCAAAAGGACCATCCACATTAAAAAACTACAGCCCGCGATTCAGAAAACAGTACTTTTACCCAAGATTACTGGCCCATGCCTATACAAGACAGAGAAGCTATGTTTCCATCCAAACATCCAAATAAACTTTATGCACAAAACAAGAATATTGCATAAAAAGATGTGCGAATAAAGCTGCGTTTCCATCTAACAAGTCAAAGAGAACCAACTCGTCACTTCCTGATTAACTGGCACCAAATTTCAAAAGTAAAATCATAATTTGCTGTCGTAGGAGAAGCTTGCGCCTCAGAAGACAATGCTGACACACAATGAAGATGTGGTGGCGTTTGAAGGTGTGAGACGTGGAGCACAGATGCTCTTGACAGTTGTGGAGGTCATTAATAATATAATAACACTAATACTGAAGTGGTTAAGGCATTTTAGAATGACCAAAACAACATTTTCGATGTTTAATAATGTGCTCAGCCTGCTGGTTTATCCATTTACACACATTTTTATCATCACATGATCTCTAATAACAAAATCACCACTTTTTTTAAGGCACATACTGGAATTTGTTCGGTAAATGTGTTTTTATTGTAGTTTATGCGCATCTTTTCTTATCAAAAAAATGTGTATCCTACTCAGTTATGCGCATGTTTTTATGCATATTTTTTAAAATTGATACGCATCTTGGCATTCCCAACAACTGATTTTTATGTGCATGTCCAAAATGCGCATAAAAAGTGGATGGAACAAATCGAAAAGGAAAAACATTAAACATCAATTCAATGAGCACTTATGCAAGTACATCAGAAAGTACTACATTTATTCAATGCATGTTTGAAAGTACAGAGATGTGTTCTTAGAATACTAAACAAAGCAGGATATCTTTTCCTGTTGTTTTGTTTTGGTTCGAATTAAACAACTGCGCAGTGCTGCACATTCAATAGAGTATAAAAAAAAATTGTTAAAAATAAAAATCACTGGATCTGTGAAATATGTCCATGTATAATCTAGCATAGGGCTGCACAATATTGGAACAATCTAACATTGCCATATTATTTTATTCTGCGATAAATATGGTGATATGAATACAATTTCACCAGATGAATTAATTAACTATTTTGGAAAAATATATTACTTTACATTGATTGGAATGATTAAGGGTGTGCATAAAATATAATAAACAATCTACAAGCATTGATAAATTCAATAAAGAAAAAGATACAAATTAAATAAACAGCGTTGTATTGTTTTCCAAGGAGTCTATCAGTATTCAGGTATACATTGATTAAATGCTCAAATGTAAAATAATACTGTATTAGTCTTCATTTTATAAATAATTCAATCAAATTATTTACAAATGGTACAATTTGTTATGCCTGAACGCTTTTAAACACATCACACGGTCACAGCCCTCAAAAAAAATACTTGCAAAATGATAAATTAAAATCCAGACTCAACACTGCGAATACTCACAATGTGACTATTGCGAACAATCACATGGCGATATCGATAAAGCGATATATTGTTCAGCCCTACTCTAGCATATGTGCATACATCTTTTAATATACTTTGGGTCTACCAACAGCCCATTTTTCATCATTTCTGAATGAAACTCAGCCCACAATTTTTCTTACAACACTGCAATTCTATTATATGCAACGTAATTTCCATACAACTCGAACATTTACTTACTTGGATTTGGGTTTTCCATCTATATCTTCTCTTATCCGGCCCTCCTCCACTTTTTTGAGCACATGAAGAGGCATCACCTCAGCGTTTCCATAGCCAGCAAAGGTGATAGCTGCTGTGCCGTTCTCATTGTCAATCTCCTCAATTTCTGCCTCATACACCCTGTCAATCACACACCACTGTAAGCAGGTGAGTACAAATGTACAATCCAACCCCTCTGGCATGTCCAAATGCAGCCGACCACAATCCCACCCTGCTCTTTTAAAGGGGCAGCTCTTCCAAATATGAAAGGTTTCTAATCATTTGTTCACTCTTCAGTTGTCTCAATCCTGTTTGAGTTTCTTTCTTCTGTCGAACACAGAAGATAATATTTTGATGTATGATGGAAACTGGTAACCATTGCCTTCCATAGTAATTGTTTTTATACTGTGGTGGGTGTTTATTTACCAGTTTTCAGCTTAAAAAATAATTTTTAGTGTTTAACAGGAAAAAAGAAACTAAAGAAAAAGTATTGGAAAAACTTGAGGGTGAGTAAATGGTAACTTTTTTGATGAACTGATGAACTGTCCCTTTAACAACATAATTCCCCAATATACCTCTCATCAGTGTGTTTGTGTAATACTCACTGTCCATCCTGGCTCCAGGTGGCCATGCAATGGTCTCCGACCCTCCAGCTGTGAGACGGAGCAACCGTCTCTGAGCTTTTGGTGCTGGTAGTACCCTCTGCTGGCTGTGATGTCAACAGGTCTTTTGTCAACTCAATCACCTCCTATAGTAATACAGAACAGCAATGATTTGATCACTAGACTTACAGGAAGAGTCACTTTATTCATCAAGTCAGAGGCAATCAGGTACTTCTTCAGGTACTACTTTTCCACAAAGGCAGTTTGGGATGTGTTTACAAAGTTGGCTCGGTTTTGCTGATTTGTCTGGTTCGGACCAAAAATATCAACCCAAATATATTTATTTTGTCATTTGTAGAATAGAATAGAAAGGAAAAGATAAATCAAAACAAACGGCATTGATGATGCATATTTTGCAATTTAACGTGATTTTTTTTCAGCTGAGAATTTCAACCTTAAATACCTCTTTTGCACAACATTGTTGTCTGTAAAAGTAATTGTAGAGTCTGTCTTAGATTATGTGTATAGTTTATGTATAGTTAGATTACCGCTGCAGTATGTTAGTTATGCATAAGTTTAAAATCGCTTTAGCATCCAGTGTTGTGTTCATATTTATGATTGTGTTATGTAGCACTGTGGTCCTGTGAGACTTGTCCATACATGGAGTAAAATGAAATATAATGCTTCAATTAAATGGTGTAGATGAATCAGACCCAACAATGCGGAGATGTTGATGAGAAAATCAAGTTAAAGGCAGATTCTGCTTGACTTGTGTATTCAGCATTGAACTCCAATGTGTTATAAATGTGATTGTTTTTTATTGCTATAAGTTATATTTTTTAAAGTTATACTGAATTAGATAATACAATTTAACGTAATGTTTTGTTATTTATTTTAAAATATACTGAAATAAATGAGGAATTTACCCATGGTAGCTTTAATGTAAAATTGTTTGGTGTATTTACCTTTGGCCCACGGCTCTCAATGATATTTGGTTTTTGGCCCTTCATATGAAAAAGTTTGGGCATCCCTGGGTTAAAAGATCAGTCAAACTGTCCCAAAGTTTGTCAGCGCCAATGTCCTTATGGATAGTGCATCAACATTTTCTCTGCTCCCCACACTTTCCTGTCTATAGTCTCCATTGTCATGCCTAACTAAATGTGAAAATAATCATTTTTAAAAACGTATCAAAAATGTTGACTTCATGTTCACCTGTCTTTTCAGAGGTCTGGCTCTGTTGATCCAGAAGTCAGCTTTCCCATCATGTACTCAAATGAACAGCAAATAACCCAGAGGTTGTTTTAATTCAACTGATCAAGTGTGAACACACCCCAAATGAAAAAAACTGGACCCCCAAAATACAGGGTACTACACCAAGTCTATTGTTTCCATACTGAATAACAGCAATCAACACACAAAGTATAAAGGTCCTTATAAAACTATTGAGGAAAAGTTGGTTTTATATTTGCACATTGGTTCATTTTTTAACAGTGACAACCAGTGACATTGTCCCTATATTGTTTATCACACTACTTTGCACTCTTTAATTGCTAACAGAGTTGGGTGTGACCCATTTCACAGTAACTTTATACTAATTACTGTATACTAATTACATTTTTGAAGAACGCAGTAATGTAATGAATTACATTTAAATTTTTTGTATTTTGGTTACTGTTACTAAAGTCAATGTAATTGCGTTATTTATAGTTTTTGGAAGAAAAAAATGCTTCTTTTAAATCACGTTTGCTGCTGCAATGTCAGTTAATAAGCATGTGCTTTTAAAAAGCTGGACAACGCAAGCTGAAATGTTTGCTGCCCAGAGTGTCTGCTTCTTCAAGTGGAAATACAGACATTATTTTGACTTCATTGAGAGTAAAAACAAAAGTATTGCTGTGAAATGCTGTCTATATCCAGTCTTTAAAGAACTTGACTCCTTTTAACTTGACCAGCAACTTGTTTAAGCACTTGAACAGAAGCATTCTATGACAACACTTGTCGCCAAGGAGGACACCGGCGCCCAAAAACACGGTGGCCCAACTCAGACTAAACAGGCTAAATTGGATTTTTGTGCAGGATCAGGAGTGAATGTGTCTTCTGTATATTAAGAGAAACGTAGCTGCTTATGGGGCTGTTCGCATATTGCGCCTTTTGAATGCGCTCTCATATTGGGAGCGCATTTTGTGAGCACTTCCATTTCCCAGGCATACTCAGTTAAAAACTGCCAGTGATGTGACAAGAAATGACCGATCAGCTTCATGCTTTGAAATATACACATTTAGATAGACTAAATACCACAGACACTGCAGTGCTTTTTTTCATACTATGGATGTCAGTGGTTACAGGTATCCAGATTTCTTCTTTTGTGTTAAAAAAGACAGGTTTGGAACAAGTGAATGATGAGAGAATTTTAAGTTTTGGGTGAACTCCAAGTCTTTTGAATATGTCAAGCTGCTGTGATCAACCCATTGTAATGCTTCTCAGTGAATATTAAATTACTGAAAGAGCTGCAGTTTATTTTGTATTTTTATAGGTATATTTTAAATGTTTTAAAAGTAACTTCAAAGTAAAGTAATTAGTAATCTGATTAGTTTTTACATGAAGTAATTAGTAATGTAATCAGACTACAATTTTCCAGTAGTAATCAGTAATTTGTAATCTTGTACTTTTTTTAAAGTATCTCAACACTGATTGCTAATATGATTTCCCTATTTAGAATTTGCAAAGCATACTTTTCTGAAATATATTATTAAGGAGAAACTCTGAATGTGTGAATATAAAACCAACATTTCCTTAATAATAAAACTTAAATTTCCCTTCAACTCTAGTAATGTCTCACAAATACTGAATAATTGCGCCCCAAACCTGAAGGTCCTTCTGTAGTTTAAGCAGATCTTCATTATCTGGATCTATAGAAAGCGCCGCTTCCACTTGCTGCAGCTGAGCTTTATAATTGCTCAGTTGCTTCATCAACTCTTCAGACATCTGAAAAATCAAACATTTTTAATGTGACAAGTGAAACATGCCTCAAAACATCCACCTTATCTCATCATTCTTATAATGTTGCAAACTCATAACCTGTTGTTTAATATCTTTATTATCTAAATCCTAACGTTACCTAAACAGTTTTTACAAGAATACTCCCGTTTGTTTATTGGTATATTAATAACTCGTATATTACAATTTACTATTTATTCGCTTATGATGTCGTAAGTAACCTGTTATGATCTTTACACGTTAAAGGGAACATATTTCAATATTTAATTGTTAAATACTCCTCTCTTATTACAATTGTTTACCCATTCACTGAATATCAGAAAGCGTTTGTTTTAGTTTCAACTTATATGCAAAGCAGCGATTAATGTATAAAGCGAGCGAAAGGCCTCGCGCTCGGCAGAAGCCATGTTTATGTTTATAAACAGGAATAGAGGATTGTTCTGTAACATGAGTCTTACCTTTAAATATTCCGAGTACAATATTTATATGAAAAACAGATGGCTTTGGGTATTTAAGTGTCCATGTACGATAGTATTTTCGTAAAAAGAAATGCCGTTATTGTTGCGTTTGTATCTCCTCTCGTTCTCGTCGCCTCGACCTTTTCCCGGATGTGACGACACACTCTCGCAGCTCGCTTGAACATAGTGTTGTCGCGATGTTACCAAAGCAGGAGAAATTTTGCTATTTTTAACAGTCTGTGCTTTGCCGTCGTTAGCACCAAGTGGAGCAAAAGTATATAATAACAACAATAATAATAACATAGTATTATAAAACAAACAGCTAGTTAATTAAATTAGATTAAAACTGGATTATTAAAATATTTATCCAAAGAATATAACATAATACATGCAAATCAGATAAAAGATTCAAATAAATTAAAAAATATTATTTAAATACAATCAATAAATACAGTACAATACAAATACAATGCAGTTCTATACTGAGTATACAAATGTAATAACATAACTTAAAATACATTAAAATATTTATTTAACACAGAAACGATTGAAACCCTGAACTACACTTACTCAAACAAAAAATCATGTATCTGCCAAAAATTTTATTTATTACTTTATTGAGATTATGCTTTATAGTTTTATGAACACCAATATTGTCCAGCCTGTGACTGTTACATGAAGAATGAATCTATTTTAATTAATCTTTCATTATTGTTGTTTCCATACTGACGATTACGTTAACCATAGATAGCCATCTATCTATACAGGCAGCCTGCTGAAAGGGGTGGTTCTTTTTTCTCAAAAAGTGGACTTTTTTGCAGTTATTCACCTCATTTTCTATTTATAGGTATAAAAGTTCAATATTTTAGCTGGATTCTTTTTTTAAAGTACCAAAAAATATTTCCTAAAGATTTAGAATAAAGAAATATGGAAAAAAAATGATTACATCATATATCATTAGGAAAAAAATTGTAGCCAATTGTCATTTATTAGGGATATAATAAACTGGCCAACACATTTAACTTTCCTCAGTCATAATTAGGCTATTTGAATAATAAACAATTAAAACATAATAATAATAATAATAATAATAATAATAATAATAATAATAATAATAATAATAATAATAATAGAGCTTCATGTTTTTTCTTGTTTTTCTTGTAAAAGGTACATATGATAATTCATGGATAACAACTGAAACCTAATTAGTATTAAAATAAATTTTACTATAGGCTGTTTTTGGTGCTT
Source organism: Danio aesculapii (assembly GCF_903798145.1). Classification (NCBI taxonomy): domain Eukaryota; kingdom Metazoa; phylum Chordata; class Actinopteri; order Cypriniformes; family Danionidae; genus Danio; species Danio aesculapii. The sequence goes on from NC_079451.1 coordinate 32,419,511, forward strand.
CACACTTTTTCATTGGTCATTTTTATTGTTTCAAGAATAAGGTCTGAGATTTAGAATAAAAGTTACTCGTTAAATGTTTCTCTAATAACAATAAAGTCGGTCAGTAGTGTACGTCAGATTCTGCATGGTCTTACAGTTTTTTTCTCAGTGGCTTTGGTGCATTTCTCACAACACTATTTACATTTGCACAACAATTAATGCATTTCTCAAAACAATTAGTCATTTGTGCACATCATAGTAGCAGTTTCTCATTCCTTCCAACAAATTGCAAATGCTTTTGGACATGCATCAATTGCTTTCATACAACTCTCTGCTGTTTTATAATTTTATCATTCGCTTATGTCATGTCAGTCAAAATTAGCTAAACTTGTGAGTGCTTGTGAAACATGCTTTTGCAGGTTATCAAGGTTTTGTAGTTTCTACTAATTGTTTTGAGAAATGCACTAACATGAAATGCATTAAATGTAAATAGTATTGTGAGAAATGCACCAAAGCCACTTTTAAAACTTTTATAAAATTTGCTTGACAGATTTTGACAACTAGTTCAACATTTCTGTGTGTAATGACTCAAGTAATGAATTGAGGACTATTAGTTTAATATGGAATGACTATTCAGCATTCACAAGTTTAGTTAAGCAAATGATAATGTTATAAAACAGCAGAGAGTTGTGTGAAAGCAGCTGATGCATGTCCAAAAGCATTTACAATTTGTTGGAGGGAATGTGCTACTATGATGTGCAAAAATGACAAATTGTTTTGAGAAATGCATTAACTGTTGTGCAAATGTAAATAGTCTTGTGAGAGAACCTGTGTAATTCACGCATTCTGTATTCGCGCCAGAGTTTATATTCGACTCACGTAGGATGAAATGATTGGTTTCGCGACTGGCCAATCAGAGCGCAGCGTTAGTCTGTAAACAAAAGATTTCGTCAGTGTTTTCCAGGAGCGCGATATTGTCCCCTATGTTTTTCAGCACGTATAGCCTTTAGTCTACTGTCTTCTGTTCAGAAACAAACAAACAAGCAACATTAAGGAAACACTACATTCAGAGGAGTGAACAACATTGAAAAGAACAACAATGTCAACGCAAAAACTTATTCCTAAGGAGGAAAGTCTGCACGGTAAGTTGTGCAATTTGGCTCGATTAGATAATAAACCAGCATCAACAGCTACCGAAAACAACAGGGGTGTTAAAAGTAGCAGTGACCTGTTTATTCGTATTCCTGGTTTTTATACAAATCGTGTGTTTCTGTTATAACGTTAAATCTCAACAATGCAGAAGTCTGTGTCATACTGCCAAGTCAGCAGCTCCTTGTTTGCTAAAACAAACGCTTGCTCTATTTTTGTTAGTACAAATGTTTGTTGACGCACAAAAGGCGTTCACAGTGACCCCATATTCTCTCAACGAATTATATTGAGATTTATTGACTAACATACAAACGACATGACGGGTTTTGATCTTTTTTCGAGCTTTTTTTAACATCAAGGGTAATAAAGCATGTATGGTTAATGCAAATCTTTATCTGAAAGACGAAATAAGCTGTTCATTATTCTCTAAAAAGTGTTTATAAATGGAAGTTGCATCTCTCAAGACTTTGCTCTCAATACCTTTATTTTCTTATTCCATCCAGACTCATGGGTAGAGCTTCATTTCGATTCAAGTAGTGAACACAGCGAGGACACTCCAGCCCTGTCTGATATCATGGATCTGGAGAAAATGCTTCTGGAAGCACAGAGGGAATCCAGCAGTAGTTCACGAACAAGCTCTCACTGTAGCAGGTAGTGTGCAAACGTCCTAAAGACTTTTAGAGAAATTCAGTGATGATTCTAAATAAAGTGGCTTTTGTGATTTATTTCCTCCTTCTAGTCCCAGACGTGTCCAGACACCTCCCCTCATTAACACAGCTGTCTTCAACACACACACCATTGCACAGGTAAAATGAGGTTATAACTTTGCCATTATAAATAAAACCTTTCTAATATTGCATTATCTAGATGTTAATTTAACATTTGATAGTCATATTACATGCCCGTAGCCAGTGGGGTTCGGGTGGTTCGAACGAACCACACCCCACGGCCAAAAGGTCCAGAGTTTGTCCTTTTTATGTAATTTAATATTATATAATATATTTATTATATAATTAATATAATTATATTTAATATATATTGTAATAAAGTGTAATTTTAAATAACTATGGCCTCAAAGCCGCGAGTCACGTAACATAACCCACTGAGTGGTCATATTTGAATCTTTGATGCGACATCCATACCAAAGAGCTTAGAACTATGCTCTTTATCCATACAGAGTAACGCTATGGGTCGAAAAGAGAGGCAAAAAAGGCAGGCAACGGCGTCATTATCGCAAAATATTGAACATATGTTCAAAAAGACTGCCAAACAGGGTAAGGCTAAAGTTACGTACTTCCTAACAGATGAAAATCTGCCCCTAACCATGAGGTTCTAGGCTAACTGGCCGCATTAGCCGGGACATCCTGTATGTTTATTGACTTGTCCAGTACATTGCCTCCCTTTTCCCTAATTTTGACACTATTTTTTTAAAATAACTGTCCGACGAAGGCTTTAATGGCAAGCGGAGTCCTCAGCCGTCAGATGTCACTTCACAGCAAAAGGCGCTATTCCTGTCACGTGTGTTTATGAGGCTGTTAGCTCACTTCATTCATTTTATTCTGATCAGATATCCGATCGCTCAAACCACTTCAGAAGGTGATCTGTGATGCATTTCAGAGGAAACTGGACAGGTCTAGTAATTTTTAGACAAAATTAATATAAAGTCTGCCCTGCGCCTGGAACACCTGTAGGTGCGCTTTTACAGCCACAATTCTATTAAAACATGTTTACTATAAACATAAAACATGTTCTAACTTTTCAGACCATTAGCCAGGGGGGTTCGAAAGACCCACCCTCACTGACAAAGGTCCAGAATTTGTCCCATACATGAGCTCATTTGTCCTATTTTGACTGCTATGCCATCATAAGTAATGAAAATAATCTATCGAAAAAGGCTTTAAGACCAAACGGAATCCTCTGTCGGACTATAATCTGATGTAAGACAAGTCTTCTTTCACTTCTGTATTGTTTTTAAACAGAGAAAACATTTTACAGGTAACTTTATTCTAAATCTTGGACCTTATTTCTGAAATAAAAATGAGCAATAAAAAGGTGTGAAGCACCAAAAGCTGACCATATTAAATTAACTTGAATATATTTTGGCTGTTGTTGATATCCAGGAATTTTCAATTGTACTTTATTTTACCAAAGAGACTAGAAAAATTCAGAAGAATTCATTATAATTGTTTTATTATTATTATTATTATTAGTAGTAGTAGTATTATTATTAATATTATTATTATTAATATTATTATTTAAATGTTTTAATTCTTTTTTATTGAAATGGCCAAATTGTGACTGAGGACAGTTGAATGTGCTGGCCACTTTGTTTTTTGTCTAATAAATTATAGTAGGCTACAGTTTTTTTACTTTAAAACTTTAACAGATTGCTATTTTTTCCTAATGATATATGATGTAATAAATTTGTGTTTTAAAAATTAGCCTTGTTTAAATTTTTTTTATTGCAATTTCTTAGGTAATATTTTTAGTACATGATTAAAGTGTGGTTCACTAAAATGCAGTATTTAAATCTTATAGGATTAATTAATTAATATTTTATCCATAACCCACAGTAAATAAAGATACTTAGTAGTTACATAAAAAGCAACAACATGCAAATAAAAAGACCTTAGCCTTTAATTTTTTTCATAGGATTGCGTATTAGATTAGTTCGTTAGATTAACAACACAGACTGATTTTATAGCACCAGGTTAAACTTTCTGACTCCTTTATGGTAATCAAATACATTGAAAATAAATACAGGCCACAACTGAACATTAAGGATGATCTCCAAAATTAAACCAATAGACTTGTGCTAAATTAAATAAATAAAATTAAAACATCCTTAGCATGGAGTCCTGTATAAGACTAAAATTTTATTCAAAATGGTTTTTAAAAAAAGTCTTAAACTTAAAAAGTCATACATTTGAAATAGTGACCTGCAGAAACCATGGTTGTGATGTTCTATTCCACTATGGATTTTTAGAAATATCTGTTTTACAATACATGACTCTCTCTTTTTTTTGTACTATCATGGCCACATCAAAATGAGTAGACTATAAAGTATTAATTATCAAGCCAAAAAATGTCAAATCCAATTATGTATATACTACTATTTTTTATAAAAGAATATGTGCAAATAAACATACACACTTTTGTCTTTGCAAACTTTTTGTCTTTGCATTAACTTGTGTTGTATTCCAGTTTTTCTCAGTCGCTTTGGTACATTTCTCAGATTTAAAATTTACAAAACAGTAAGTGCATTTCTCAAAACAACACACACAAATAGCAAAACATGGATTACCTGCAAAAGCCAGTCTCTTGCTTAAAGAGATGCAAATGTTTGAATAACAGTAAGTTCATGACATGTTAAATATATAGTATATTCTGCTGGTTTTAAACATACAGAATAATAAATAGTTATGTAACAACCATAACATTACCATTATGTCTGAGGACATCTTTGATTAGCTTTTTATTACCTACACCAAATGTTGACTAATGAAGGTACAGTTATAACAACTATTTATTTGTTAGACTACTTTATTGTCAAACCATGTTGCATACAAATGCATTCAACAGACTTATATGACAGTGTATTGCTGTAGAAGACAAATAAAACATGAGACATGTGTTTAGAAAGAGTATAGTTTATTTTGTTTGACCTGCAAACTTATCTAAACAAGATAAACTTTCAGAAAACGGCACGGAAACATTATAATGCGCGCGCTCATGAATATAACCCGCGGTTGTCTTCAACGGTTGTCTTCAATAGTCCTTCTTTGCTCAACAACTCTGCTGAAAAACAAAGCAAAACATTACAACAGCCAGACATAGAGTTAAAACATTACAGTTACCATGGTTTCTATTTTAAACTATAGTAAACTAAAGTTTGAAACTATAGTTTAAAATAGACGATGAGTGGGCCTCGCTGCTCCCACCCACCATAACCCTCGCAGCGGGGTCCCACTACCGGCCTCCCGTGTTTCCCTGAGGGTCCTCACGGCTTGTATTGATCCCTGCCTAGGGTTCACAAGCCGCCTCGCCCCAGGGAGTGCACGAGCTAACCGGGCGCCAGTCCGTGCCAGTGTTCACTGGAATGTTGCTCGGCGGCACATTTCGAGCAACAAACACGTAATATTCTTCGCGATATTGCGTTTATGTACGCAAACCGCAAGGAACTACAGCACAGACGGGCCCGAGTGAAGCTTCACGAAGCGGACTTCGTGAGATTGGCGTGGCTCCACTCGTACCGTCAGGTATTGAACTCACCTTGGTCAAGTACAACAGCAACACCGAGCGAACTGACAAGGCTGAGAGAGAACCGACAAGCTTTATAGGAATGCAGATGCAAATGTTTACAATGCGACGTCACTGCTGTGAGTCTCGTTGTCATGGTGAGCGCTGAAGAGAGCACATCTCATTGGAGCACTGAACACAGAAGGGAATTTCCGTCACGGCGAGTTGCGTTCGGCGGTGGACAAAAACATATTAAATATATTGAATATATATTTTTACATTTTTGGGGCTGTGTAATATTCTGGGATGCAGTAGAATATGGAGACAGATGAATGTAGATGAGACTAGAAAGATTCAGAACAATTCATTATTATTATTATTATTATTATTATTATTATTATTATTAATAATAATAATAATAATAATAATAATAATAATAATAATAATATTTATATGTTTTAATTATAATTTTTTTATTGAAATGGCCAAATTGTGACTGAGGACAGTTGAATGTGCTAGCCACTTTGTTTTTTTGTCTAATAAATTATAGTAGGCTACAGTTTTTTTACTTTAAAACTTTAACAGATTGCTATTTTTTCCTAATGATATATGATGTAATAAATTTGTGTTTTAAAAATTAGTCTTGTTTAAAAAATGTTAATTGCAATTTTTTAGGAAATATTTGTATTACATCATTAAAGTGTGGTTATGATGACATCTGACTAGTTAATCCAGCAAAACAATTCACTAAAATACAGTATTTAAATCTTATAGTTAACTAGAAACTGCAGGTGTATTACTGCAAAAAGGTCCACTTTTTGAGAAAAAAAGAACCACCCCTTTCACCAGGCTGGCTACGGGCCTGCTATTAAAAATAAGGAAGAAGGTTAAGCCAAGTCTAAACTAAATATTTAGTCTAAATATCTAAAAATTCTTATATCAAGAAGCATTTTCTAGACAAGCAAAACATAATGTCTTGTTTTAAGAAATAATATGCCAAAATGAAGTGAGTTTTTCCTTAAAACAAGCAAAATAATCTCCCAATGAGGTAAGCCAAATAATCTTATATCAAAAGAAAAGACAAGATTATTTTGCTTACCCCATTAGCAAATTATTTAGCTTGTTTTAAAGAAAAACTTACTTAATATTAGCATATTATTTCTGAAAACTAGCCATTATGCTTTGCTGGCCTAGAAAATGCTTCTTGATATAAGAATTTTTAGATATTTGGACTAGAAAGAAGACAAAAACTAAAAGCAATTTTTGCAATGTAATCTATGTAAGAAAATCATTTTTGCAGTGTAAAAGTTTGTCTTTTATTGTTATTTATGTTCATCTTTTTTCTAAAAAATAAGTAATATTTCTGAAAATTGGTTGATTTGCCCCAAAATGACCCAGATCTAATTTTCCCACCATGTGTACACCTGTAAACATGCTTTTATAAAAGAGAATCACACACTAACAGAGTTTGATTAGACATCAGTAGTAGTAAAATGAGCAATAATCTGAACGCATTGTTAACCTTTCCACCTTCTCTTCTAGGGGGAAGTTGTGCCGGAGAGCAAACAGGAAGCCGAAGCTGTCGCAAGGATCAGTGACTGGTCCAGTCGGCCAGAAAACATACCACCCACAGCATTTATTATTAAACGGCCAAAGCGGAACAGAAAATGCAACACTAACACAGACAAAGATGACAAGGAGATCGACAAAGACTTGCTGAAGTTACTGCTGCCTTCTCTGGTGTTGACACACATCCTCATGCTTGGATTGGGGTGAGACAATTGTGCGTTTATAAAGCCTGACGTCTTGTTTATCACTCTTTTGTTCACTCCTGCTATTTTTAATCTGTCTCTGCAGGATCTGTATTGGACGGCGCCTCTCAGCCCAGTGCTCTGCTATCTGAATCGACTGATAAAAGTGTGTGTCAGTGTCACTCTGTGAGATCCTCTCTAGAAAAAGCCTCACAGCCTTTTTGTTTCCCTCCAAGAGATGTAAGAGAACACTGTGAAAATATGATGAGAGACAGAAACTCTCAGCATTGTTTTTCTTTGGTTCTCCTTCGGGGACTTTGGTTCAGAATTGATAAATAATAATCCCGTCCGTAAGGGTATCGGATTAGATTAACCAGGAAATAGGCCTGATAGATTTCAGATTTTTAAAATATTGTTACTATAAAAGCATGAGGATTACTACATTTTTTAAACATTTAATGGCCAGGTCACATTATAGTCCCTTCAAGTGACTAATGGAAAATGTAAATCTTTATTTAACAGAATATTCAGAGTTGTATAAAAACATATTCTGATGTTTTTTTTTTCTAATATGACATGCTATAAAAAACAATAAACTGTGCTGCCGAAATAATAATCTTCCAATTAATTTATGCTTAAAACTTTTCACTTTTTTGCATCTAAGTAAATACAAATGGCTACACTTATTATTTATCAATTATCTTATTTTATCAATTTTCTCAGAGATCTTATTTTGAATTAATTGGTGGACAGTTCCAGGTACAGAATATTAACCGTTTCACTCTCTTTAGGTGTAATGCCAAAAAATGCATCCCCTCATTCGACAGTATATGGTTGGGGTTAGGATTAGGAGGTGGGAGGTGTGGCCTTCTACAATACAATACAAAACAAAACAGGTGTGACACTTCAATGTACGATGCATGATCTAGCACCGAGATGCCCAAACTAGGGCTTGCGGGCCAAAGTTGGCCCATGGAAACCTTGGATTTGGCCCGCCATCCCATCTGAGATGAGAGGAAGAAGGATGAGGATGGTTTAGAGATTGATTAGAGATTTAGTTTGTTTGTTTTAATGTTTAAAATGAACTGGAGTTAAATGCTTCAATTAAATATTGTTTTGCCAGTACTGGGTTGTGGCTGGAAGGGCATCCGCTGCGTAAAACATATGCTGGGAAAGTTGACGGTTCATTCCACCGTGGCGACCCCTGATTAATCAAGCGACTAAGTCGAAAAAAAATGAATGAATGAATTAAATATTGTAAATTTATTTAGCTTAAGTTTTCATACTGTCACCTGATGGATTGAGGACAATGTAGAGACATTGGTGAGTAAATCAAGCCAAAGGCAGATTCTGCTTGACTAGTGTATTCAGCACTGAAGTGCACTGTTAACTGTTGTTATAAGTTTTTATTGCAATGAGTTATCATTTTAAATGTTATACTGCATTAGTTAATACAATTTAAAGTAATGTTTTTTCAACTTATTTTTTAATATTATGAAATATATTAGAAAATTACCCATGGCAACTTTAATGTTATATAGTTTGGTAGATTTACCTTTGGCCCATGGCTTATAATGATATTTGATTTTTGGCCCTTTATACGAAAAAGTTTGGGCACCCCTGATCTAGGAGGAGTGCATTACAGCTAAATAGTATTGTGTTTTGTACTGGCCTTTTGTGGACACCAGGTGGCGCTTTGGTCCAATATTTCCAAGGCTTTCTGCTTTTTTTGGAATTGACTGTTCAAATAAATCAATAACTTCTAATAATTAATAAATGTAAAGGTAAACCATAGATGTTTTTTTAAACAGTCAGCAGCAGTTATATAATTTACAGCAACATGGATTTTCTCCACTGCGTTTCTAATGTATAAACAATTTCTAAGAAACATTGCAGGTGTTTATGGTTATTTGTCACATAAATTAACTTCACAGCATTGAAATGATTAAACTCATGATGTTCTAAAGTGCTTCTGAATATAAATTTTAGACCTTAACTTACAAGAAATATGAAGAGTCATATGTAAACATTGAATATACATTTGCACTTATTAAACCCCCAGAATTATTAGCCCCCTGTTTTCCCCCCAATTTCTGCTTAACAGAGAGAAGATTTTTTTCAACACATTTCTAAACATAATAATAACTCATTTCTAATAACTGATTTATTTTATCTTTGCCATGATGACAGTACATAATATTTTACTAGATATTTTTCAAGACACTTCTATACAGCTTAAAGTCACATTTAAAGGCTTAACTAGGTTAATTAGGTTAACTAGGCAGGTTAGAGTAAATAGGCAAGTTATTGTATAACAATGTTTTTTTTTGTAGACTATCGAAAAAATACATAGCTTAAAGGGGCTAATAATTTGATCTTATAATGTTTTTTAAAAAAAAATTTAACTGCTTTTATCCTAGCCGAAATAATGCAAATAAGGTTTTCTCCAGAAGAAAAAAAAAATTATCAGAGATACTGTGAAAATTTCCTTGCTCTGTGAAACATCATTTGGGAAATATTTAAAAAAGAAAAGAAAAAATCAAAGGAGGGGCTAATAATTCTGATTGCAACGGTATGATATGCAGATAATGCGTTATTTAAAATTATAACACAAGTGGAGCACATTATATAGCATATGTAAGCAGCTTAAAATTGAGACACATCAGATCTGAAGAAAAACTGTAAATAAAATAACTCTCAGAAACATAATCGCAAAGGGAACTCTTTTAAATAAGACTAATAATAATGTTATAAACGGCCGTCGGTTGATAATTTAAAAATAGAAAAAATAGAAATAGCCTATAAAATTACAATTAAAACTAACACTTTACTAAGAAGCTTATCAGTTACAGAACGAGCAGTATAGCCTATTTATTAATATTTGGCAATCTTATTTAATAAGCATTAGTTAATTTTTATTTCATCTTACTTTCATTTAGCATAATATTTACTAATGCATTTTTAAAATCAAAAGTCGTATAATGGTAACTATTAAATCATTAGAAATAGTTTTAATGTTAACGAATATATTTAACTTGTGTTTAACTAATGTTGGAAGGTTCCAAAATGTTCCTATTAACGTCTTATTATTTATTTATTTATTTATTTATTTTTAATGCGGCGCTCCGTTTAAAAATTCCAAGTTTAAGCTTGATTGATGTTGTGCGTCACAGCCACGCCCATATACCATTTTACTACATCCATCAACTCCTATTCTCCTGCGGATTGTCTTACGGCGGTCCTGAGGGAGAAGGAAGCTCGACATCCGCCGATCTCTAAGATGAAGCAGGAGGTCAGAGGGGCATCTGTAGGGTCAGCGGGCTCATGGCTGCACACACTCAGCAGTCTCTCCACGCAGAGGTAAGAAGATGAACGCACTTCTATCCTGTTTTACACTTTCATGAACAACTTCATTCGTAAGATGGAGAAACGCAAGTTTACAGAATTTGCTTTGTGTTTGTCAGCGTCATTATGATTGCTTTTATGAAAATGGTTAGGTCCCACATTATATTAAATGGCTTTAAGTAAGAAGTAAATAAATGAGGCACAATGTTTTGTGTTGCTGTATTGCAAAACATATTAGCAATTTATTTTTTACATGTAGCCTGTAAACATGTTCTTTGCAATAAAATAAAAGCAAACATATGCAAAACTATACTTGCAAATTGCTTGGGCATTTTTAATTAAAATTACAGGGTAATTACATGTACATCGAATGAAATACAGACACCATTTAATGAAGAGTGACTATTTTTGCTGCTGTTTTATTAATTATTCAGTTTATTATTGTTTGATTTACTCAGTTGAGACTAGAGAGAGGTTTGGTGGATATGCTAAAGCATGATTAACAATTTAAACAGGTTATTATATTAAAATGAGTTTAATTAAAGGTTAGTATACTTAAATGACACTTAATATAAATAGAGACATCCTCTCTTTCTCTGCAGATGTCATGTATTATGTATGGATTTAACTAAAATTCTACTATTTATTGTTTTTATAACAGTTTTTGTATTAAATTGTTGAGTTTTTGGTGAAAATTCGTGGATTTTAGTTCTACTTAAGCTAAAACACTGGTTAGGGTTAGGTTTGTTTACTTTTATTTTTATTTTACATTTAGAAAAAAATTCACAAGCTAGTAGATTATTGTATAAATATTAATTCACACTTATATTAATAAGCTAAATACTAGTTGCAAAATATCTACTAAAATAGTATACTGTAATCATGGGAAAAGACAACAAAAGTTAGTCATTAAAACTATATTATATTTAAAGAAAATATTTTAATAAATTAAAAATTGAATAAATTAAAATGAAATTAAAATAATTTTGACTTCAACTACATAGAGGTTTTTCATTAGATAAGGGATAAATTAGGTATCTTAATTTTTCTCTTAAGTAACTCTTATTGGAATTCAATATAACTATGGGATCCAGTTTGCTATAGAAAGTTTGCTTCTGTCAAACTTTGTGCAAATGATTTAAATTTAAATGACTTTAAATTTTCTGTTCTTGGCAGAGATGTTGGTCTTGCCCGAGCACACTTCGAGAAACAGCCGCCTGCAAACCTGCGCAAGTCAAACTTCTTTCACTTTGTTTTGGCTTTATATGACAGTCAGGGTCAGTCTGTGGAAATAGAGCAAACCGCATTTGTGGATTTTGTTGAAAAAGACAAGGTGAGGAGAAATGTGGAAAAAATCTAACATGACATTTGAAGAATTAAAAAATGAGAAGAGCATATATCGATTTGTCCATTAATTTATGTAATTGATTTAGGAACCAGTGAGTGAAAAAACAAACAATGGAATCCATTACAAACTTCAGTTACTCCACAATAATGGTGAGCACTTTATAAATTACCAATGTTTTAAATGAAATATGAATGATGTTCAGTGCTGATCTTGCGCTATTTATTATATTGCTTTTTAGGTGTCAGAACAGAGCAAGATCTCTACATCCGTTTGATAGACTCTGTGACCAAACAGGTAAAACATTGTATTTACTTTAATATTTCTTAGGACTTTACTTTTAGTGCTAAAAGTTTGTATTAGTTAAGGAGATATATATATATATATATATATATATATATATATATATATATATATATAAAATCCTTCAGTTTTTTCTTTTTTGATGAATGATACTGTGGATGATTAAAGATTTAATGATTACACTTTACAATAAGCTTGTATTAGTTAGTTAATGTATTTACTAACATGACCAAACATACATTTATTACAATATTTATTTATCTTTATTAGCATGAGGTAATGAAAATAAAGTTGTTAATTGTTAGTTCATGCAACTCACAGTGCATTAACTAATGCTAAAAATGAATTTGGATTGTGTTAATGCATTAGTAAATGTTAACCTATGATTAAAAAATGCTACACTAGTATTGTTCATTCTTATGTCATGTTAATAAATACATTAACTAATGAAACCTTATTGTGAAGTGTGACTGATAAGTAACATATTCAGGAATAGAGCTCATAGAGATAACATTCATACTGAAATATAAAATTATTACTACCTAAAAGATTACTAGATATATACTTATTTTGCATTTACATAAAATTAATCTGCTGTTTCTTAGGCAATTGTGTTTGAAGGTCAGGATAAAAACCCTGAGATGTGTCGTGTTCTTCTCACACATGAGACAATGTGCAGGTGACTTGTGTCTCTAACTTGTGTGTTTGTTTTAATTGCTGCATATTTTACAGTTGATAATGAAGTAATAATTGTGTGTCCGTGACTTTTTACAGCCGATGTTGTGATAAAAAAAGCTGTGGAAACAGGAATGAAACACCATCAGACCCCGTCATTATTGACAGGTAGGACAATCATTTCAGTTCTGTAAAATTTAAATTGAATAATAAAATCTGTCATAAGTGATATTTATTTAAATAGGAGATTTATATATCAGGCGTCACGGTGGCGCAGTAGGTAGTGGAGTTTGCATGTTCTCCCCGTGTTTGCGTGGGTTTCTTCTGGGTGCTTCGGTTTCCCCCACAGTCCAAAGACATGTGCTATAGGTGAATTGGGTAAAAACTAAATTGGCCGTAGTGTATGTGTGTGAATGAGTGTGTATGGATGTTTCCCAGTGTTGGGTTTCGGCTGAAAGGGCAGCCGCAGAGTAAAACATATGCTGGATAAATTGGCAGTTCATTCCGCTGTGGCAACCCCGATTAATAAAGGCACTAAACTGAAAAGAAAATGAATGAATTTAGATATTACCTGAATCTGTTTAAAAAAATGACAGATATGACCAGTTTTTATTTATTTATGGTTTGCTAGGATACAGTATTTGGCCAAAATACAATTGTGTATTACTGTAATTTGAAGGTTTAAAAAAAAATTTTGAAAATCGGTTTTAGAGTTGTTTAGTGCAATGCACATTAAGTAATTACCACATAACTTAATCATTTTGTGTTGGGACTACATGATGGAAATGCATTTTTTACAGTGTGGAATAAGTACAAACAAACAAATAAAAAAAACTAAATATTGAAAAAATTGACTTTAAATGTAGTGCAATGCACATTACCAATCAACATTTGTATTTTGATATATTTAAACTATGAAATTTACGAAATGTATTTATGGCTTAAAGAGCCCATATTATACATGAAATAGGGTCATATTTAGGTTGTAAGGGTCTCCAACAACAGTCTAATATGCATGCAAGGTCATAAAACACTTTTATGGTCTTATAATCTGCATTTATTTTTACCTAATTATCCCAGCGACTCCCATATGAATCGTTCAGCGATTCATTTGTTCCCAACCCCCTCCTCAGCGCGAAGCTAATCTGCGCTGATTGGACCGATGACAGCCTGCTGCGATTGGTCGACAGTGACAGGCTTCAGCGCGAGACAGAGTGAAATGCCCAGCTGGTAATCAACTATATAAAAGTAGTCACAGTGCATACACGCTTCATAGTGTAAGGCTTTTTTCACACACACACAACCCTCCTCAGAAGAACTGGGGAGATCGACGCGAGTCTCTCTCTCTCCCTCTCCCTCTCTCTCTCTCACACACACACACAACGCTCCTCAGAAGAACTAGGGAAAGCGACGCGAGTCTCTCTCTCTCTCTCTCTCTCTCTCTCTCACACACACACACACACAACGCTCCTCAGAAAAACTAGGGAAAGCGACGCGAGTCTCTCTCTCTCACACACACACACACACACACAACGCTCCTCAGAAGAACTAGGGAAAGCGACGCGAGTCTCTCTCTCTCTCTCTCTCTCTCTCTCTCACACACACACACACACACAACGCTCCTCAGAAGAACTAGGGAAAGCGACGCGAGTCTCTTTCTCTCCCTCTCCCTCTCTCTCTCTCTCTCTCTCACACACACACACACAACGCTCCTCAGAAGAACTAGGGAAAGCGACGCGTCTCTCTCTCTCTCTCTCTCTCTCTCACACACACACACACACACAACGCTCCTCAGAAGAACTAGGGAAAGCGACGCGAGTCTCTCTCTCTCTCTCTCTCTCTCTCTCTCTCTCTCTCTCTCTCTCTCACACACACACACACACACACACACACAACGCTCCTCAGAAGAACTAGGGAAAGTGACACGAGTCTCCTGTCTCCTAGCTTACGATCGATCGCCATAGCAACGACAAACGGCAGTGGAACACGAGCTCACAAAAGCCTTTAACGTTAAATCCGTAAACAAAGCGGCACGCGTCGCGTTTTTAACGTGGCTTACATGTGATAAGAGAATATAAAGAGTAACCGCGTGTACTGTACCAGGTTAACAACTCATCTTTGGGTAGAGACTGTCAATATTATCCATCTGAGCACAGCGTGACTTCATTCGACCGGCGGCGTCTGTGTGTGTGTGTCTAGTGTTTTTTCTGTGTTAGTGGGCGGGGCCGCAGGTTTCAAATCTCCCTGGTTTGCGCGCGTACCTACTGGCGAGGCTTGTGTTTCGTGGCTGCGTCATCGCGAAACACCTAATGACTCGTTATCAAGACGACTCGTTTGAAGCACTATGAGTCGACTCTTTTATAGATGAATCAATAGTTTTAAACACTGTACACTTACAGATTTAAGCCTTAGCTGGATATTTCACTTCACTTAGAGCTGTGTTACACACTACATGGAAGGGCATTTTCAAAAACCCATAATATGGGCTCTTTAATATTTGCCTATTATTCTGATGATTTTTGGCATGAAAGAAAAAACAATAATTTGACTCATACAATCTATTTTTAGTTATTGCCAAAAATATGCAACAATATTTTTAGTTTTGTGGTCCAGGGTCACAATTATGTATCATTTATATTCTTTCATCTCTTCAGATCTCGCTTTTTGTCTTTTTACATCATTTTCTCAGTGACTCTTTTTCTCCATACCCTGATTCACACACACCTTCACACATTTGTAGTGCAAAGTTATCTGTCTTGCCCTTAAAATAATGCCCATTTGCTTTTTATTACATGCTTATTAGATTCTTCTTGAAGTTTTTTCTCAAATGTAATCAAAATTGCCTGAAGAACGCAGGAAACCCGCGAGACACACGCCGTTTCCAGGTACACACACATATTTTGTATAAACACAATGGACGCTGAATTAGTATAATATCTTTCTGTGCATTTTTTAGTAAAAGTTTCTGTGCATCGCAGGTGCTGGTCTCCACCACAGCCTGTGTTAAAGGCCACATTCTAGCTATTTCGGATAACATATTTGTCCACAACAATTCAAAGCATGGAAGAAGAGCAAGACGATTTGAGTTGATTGAAGGTACAGCAATCAAACATATTTGCAACTTTGGAATTTATTTAATTTATAGAACTGGAAAAATTGATTCAAATGCAGTTAAAGGAAGAATGCAGTACAAATCTGTCTTCAAATGACAATATACAGTTAAATGCATTCTATCAATAAAAGAGAAACAAATAAAAGCAATAAAAATCATTAATTAGTAATCTGGTTTTGCTAATGATCCCTTTATAAATTAAAAAAATAAATAAAAATTATATATATATATATATATATATATATATATATATATATATATATATATATATATATATATATATATATATATATATATATATATATATATATATATACACACATATATACATATATATTTATTGATTGATTGATTTATTGCAGTCATTTGTACTCTGTGTCTGTAATGTGCAATCCCTGTGTGTAGAGATCCCCTGCATTAAGGCCATCAGTCCGAGTGAAGGCTGGACTTCAGGTGGAGCGTCAGTGATTATTATCGGAGATCAGTTCTTCAGTGGCCTACAGGTGGTTTTCGGAACAATGCTGGTCTGGAGTGAGGTGTGTATTAAAGAATAACTAAAAATACTTTTTCTTTTATTTTAGACTTTTAATTCCACGTATTCACTGTCTTATGTTACAGACAGATTTGCATTGCATTTGTTTTTAATCTTAATCTTAACATATGATGCAATGCATAAAAATTGAGGCTCTGTTAGAATGAGATCTGCAGGTGATGATGAAGTAAAGTTAATCTGTTTTCTTCTGAATTCTTTCATTTTTTGTTGTTGTAGGTGATCACACCGCATGCGATTCGAGTGCAGACTCCACCTCGTCACATCCCTGGGGTTGTAGAAGTCACATTGTCCTACAAATCCAAACAGTTTTGCAGGGGAGCTCCAGGACGCTTCGTTTACACTGGTGACCATTTTTGAGTTTGCACTGAACAATGACTAGATTTAGAGAACTCTTTCTATTTTTAGACATATGTGAAAATAAATAAATTGTATACTTCTTTGTACGTAATGCCTTTTTGGAAGCCTTTCACATTTATTGTTGCTTTCCCCCCCCCTGTTTTAGCTTTAAATGAGCCAACTATTGACTATGGGTTCCAGCGGCTGCAGAAGGTCATTCCTCATCATCCTGGCGATGTAGAAAGACTGCCAAAAGTAAGCAAAAATTTTGACAAAGTTGATTTTACACTGTGAATACTTGTTGGGACCTTTGAAATCAATTTACTTCCTAACTATTTTAACTACTCTACATTTTGTTTTAAGTGTTTGGGTTTTTTCAGAGGTTGAAGATGTTCTGAAGTAATGTTGTGAATTACATAATATAATGGTCAAGCTTTACAATAAGGTTATGTTGTGTAATGTATTAACACAAACAAACAAGAAACATACATTTAATACAGTATTTATTCATCTTCGTTAACACTAGTTCATTGTTAGTTCAAGTTAATGCACAGTGAATCAACTAATGTTGAAGTATGGATTTGGATTTTAGTAATGCATTGTTGAACTGTGATTAATAAACTTAAATTAAAATAACTTCATTCTGTGAATATACTCGTAGGGCCCTTTGAAACTCGTTTATTTCCTAGCTAACTCCATTTGAACTACTCTAGGTCCCGTTTTAAATGTTTAATTGAACTTCATCTTCATATCTGACTTCATAACTCATGAGCTCAGGATTTTGCTTGTTTGTTTTTGACTATCAGGAGGTCTTACTGAAGAGAGCAGCTGATCTCATAGAGACATTTTATGGAGTCCCTTATAACAACCAGGTAAACAACATTTTCAATTTGTATTTTTATTGCTGTAACTGATTAGTTAGTTATGCAAATAAACACTGAACGGAAGTAATCTCATTTCTGTGCTTCTACAGAGCTCTTCAGTAAGGTTCAGGAATAAAAACATAATTCATTTTCTCTAAAGCAGTGGTTCTTAAACTGTGGTACGCATACCACTAGTGGTACACAGGCTTCTTTATAGTGGTACGCGGAGGAATCACTAAATAATTAAAGTAAAAAAATGAACACACTTTTAACCCTTTAATGTGTACAATAACACAGATGTGATCAGTAAATTGATTTTAATGGGCTAAACCGTTTATTTTATTTTCCATTTTCTAATGTTTATGTATTCTATAATTTTAAGCTAATTTCCTCCCCATATTTGAAACGATTGTTGGGGGGTGTATCCTGTATTTTTATATCCCAATGTTGAATGTTAAAGTTTAATGACTTTTTTTTGACCCGCAAAGTCTACTCTAATTTCTAGATCTAATTTCTAATTTAAATAAGTAAATCCAATTCATATATTTAAAATACAAGTTAATGTTTAGATTTCAAAGATGTCAAATGTGACATTATGACAAATGTCATAAATACACGTAACGTACAATTTTAAAATTTATCAAAAAGAGTTTATATATGAATATGATGACATATAGCCTATATTTCTGAGGTCCAAGGAACATTTTCAGGTTTTGATGAAAAGGCTACTTTATGATAATACTTTACATTTAAGTACAGCAGTTTACTTTTTAAGAACGGTGCCATTTTAATTAACATTTAAAAGCACATCTTAATTTAAACATTGACATTTTATTTATTTATTTTTTTGTCTGTAAGCACAGTACAGTGTTAATGTTTAAACTATTTATAATGGTTAAAGTGGCTGACGATGATACATTTTCAAAATATTCCGAATTAATCTGTCAAGTTTTTGAACTGTGCAGAGCTGTAGCTGCTTAATTAGGCCTGCTACGTTACTTTATTTCAAAATCGGGCATTATGGTGGTACTTGGAGAGATTTTTCTGAGGTGGTACAAGAAAGTTTGAGAACCACTGCTCTAAAGTTCCTGGAGAGCCACAACTCTGCACAGTTTTGCTCCAACCCTAATCAAACACAGCTGATCCAACTAATCAAGGTGTTCAAGACTACTAGACACTACTAAGCAGGTGTGAGTTGGAGGTGGTTGGAGCTAAACTATGCAGAGCTGCGGCCCTCAAGGAATTGAGTTTGAGACCATTGCTCTAAAGGGCGATAAAGGATAATTGTAATCAATGAATGATAAACATTTTGTTTTAGATTTGAGGTTGTTAATCGATTGATTATGCATTTGTTGTACTCATCTGTTCACATGAATTTATTTTTTAAACAATCATATTTAATAGCAGATTTCATGCAGAAAAAACACATTACTCATAATTCACAGAGAACTTTCCACCATGAATAAATTATTACATTTACATTTAGTCATTTAGCAGACGATTTTGTTCATAATGACTTACGATCGAGGAGGCAATCAGTGATTCAATAAGAAGAGGCAATACACTTAAGAACTGCTAATTATACAAAGGAACTGTTAGTGCTCAGAGTATTAAGTGTTATGA
The DNA here is from genome assembly GCF_903798145.1 of Danio aesculapii. Classification (NCBI taxonomy): domain Eukaryota; kingdom Metazoa; phylum Chordata; class Actinopteri; order Cypriniformes; family Danionidae; genus Danio; species Danio aesculapii. The sequence continues at coordinate 32,438,784 of NC_079451.1, forward strand.
GGGGGGAGTGGGGTTTTTTTCTAAGAGAGAAGAGCGTTTCTACAGGTGGTTTGTCAAGCCTACTTACCTGTGTGAACCTCACTTCATAAATGCATTCTTTTTTTAGATGTTGAGTGATCATAAGTATATCTGGTGCAAATGTGCAAAACTAGTGCAAGTGTCGGTTTAAAATGACAGAGAGATGAAACAGTGTGTTTTCTACAGGTGGTTTGTCAAGCCCACTCACCTGTATGAACCTCACTTGATAAATGCAATTATTTTTTTAAAGATGTTGAATGATCGTAAAAAAAGTGTCTGGTGTAAATCTGTTGCAAGTGTCGGTTTAAAATGCCAGCGAGATGAAAGATTGTGTTTTCTACAGGTGGTTTGTCAAGCCCACTCACCATTGAATAATATGAGATATTTCTGTTGTCCCTAATTCTATTGTTTTTGTATGCTTCTTGCAGTTTTTTTACCTCCAAAAAAGCCGCAGAGTTCAAACTCAGGCTTTTACCGTTGTCTTTTTGTTCATGGAATATAATGCTTTACTGAATATATAAAAAAATTAATGGTGACAAATTGCTTCTGAAAAAGTGTTGCATTGTATATGTACCTGACAACAGGAAATCATTCTGAAGCGTGCATCTGACATAGCCGAGGCAATAAACAGCATCCCTCGAAACCCATCGCACACAAATCCACACGGGATGATGGCTGTAAACCCCTATGATGGACAGTTAAGCTCGAACACAGAGGTTTCCCAGCAGGATGCAGAACGAGGTATGCTGAATGTAAAATACGCATGTGATTATGCTATATGTGGACCAGTTGTTTGTTTCAATAAATGTATCTCTCATTATCTCTTTCAGTGGGTTACAACAGGAGTTCAAACGATGCCTTTATTGCAGGCAGCACATCCCAACAGTCTGAATTCACCAACACGTGCATGAATGGACACACACATTCACACTCAAACACACACCTGTCCATGGCCGGACACACACAAACACACACACGCCCCACTGTGCCAAACTTCTCTATGGCTGCCACACAAGCATTTAAAGACAGTCCCACAGAGGACACACAGCATTATATAGGTAAGAACATATTTTTTCATCTTTCTGTGACTCCTTTAACCAACAAAACATTTAGAATAAAAATATCTAATCATTTATTAAATAGCCAATATTTGAAGTTTATCTTAAAAAAATGTATACATCCAAAATATTCAGTCATTCATTTATTTTATTTTCTGCTCAGTCCCTTTATTAATCAGGGGTCGCCACGGTGGAATGAACCACCAACTTATCCAGCATATGTTTTACACAGCGAATGCCCTTCCAGTTGCAACCCAACACTGGGAAACATCCATACACTCTTGCATTCACACACATACACTACCGACAATTAAAGAGCCCATATTATACATGAAATAGGGTCATATTTAGGTTGTAAGGGTCTCCAACAACAGTCTAATATGCATGCAAGGTCAAAA
>NC_079451.1:32447757-32505646 GCF_903798145.1 Danio aesculapii
AGAACAAAATTGTAGGCATACAAAGACTTGTAGGCCTTTAACTTCTCTCTTGTAAAATCACTTGGAGCTTCAATGAGATAGTTGTATATTTCGGGCTGGATGTTTGGCCATTTCGTCTTATCCAATATCCATTGGGAGGGTGCTATCGCAAATGGATCTGTCAGACGAACGCCGCTCACTTTAACATTAATTTTGCTGAATAACTTTGCTTATCACTGGGTGACGAGCTGTTATAATACGCTGAAAGCATTATGTAAATAATATTTATAATATCTAATCAATTTAACATATCTCTAATACAACAAAAAACTGTACTGCATTGGATGTCATTCCCTCGCTGTAAATGCTAGCGCTCCCGGTTTTTTCTGTGACCTCGCTGCGCGCGTATTCTGAATGTTTACAAACCGGTAATTCGTCTATAGGGTGTTTGCAACTGCTGTTTCTTCATTAGAAAATTAAATCTTTTTAGCAGAAAACTGTGGTCCTAGCTGTAAAGCTTGTGGCTACTTTAGTGTCAAAAAACATATACAGGCAAAATTAAAGGTACAATAGGAGATCTTGGAAAATGCTAACGTTAGCCTGGTAGCACTGAAAGCCTTTGTCCCAACCTGCAAATCACCATCCAAAAATTCATAAACAGTCACTAAACAACATCCCTACAATACATCATGTTACAATCACCAGAGAGAGAAATGTATAGTACAGTTAGTAATCACAGCACCAAACTTAAAAAGAAGGTAGGTTGTTGATGTTTGTGAATGTGAAAACTGAAGTTTGAAAATCGTGCAGTGTGAATGTGGCATAAGTGGTAGAGTAAATTAACAGCAAATTAATTCTTTTTGTTGGCTGAATTGCCCTTTACAGTGTCTCCTGTTGTAGTGTCCACCCTGTTGTCCTGTCAGAGATGAGCTCTGAGCTGCAGCGTTGTGTTGACTGGCTTCAATGCTACTTCATGAACCCAGAGTCCATCAGTGCTCTTCCTCTGCCTGCCTTACACCATCCGCTAATGCAGAGCGGTCAGTCACATGCTCATTTCAAGCTCATTTGCAATAATGACCAGAACTTAACCAGCGCTGTTTTTCTTTGCTCTCTCTTAGACTCTTTTAAAGCACAGGTGCTGAAGACTCTGTTGAAGGAGGTGGGAGTTGGTAAAACGGTCTCCTACAAGCAGCTCGCTGAAATGATTGGAAACCCAAATGCCGTGCGAGCAGTGGGCTCCGCCATGAAGCAAAACCCTGTGCGTTTGTTGAAATTAGGGCTGCACGATATTGAAAAAATCTGAAATTGCAATATTTTACATATACAGTTTCACAATAATGGTTTGATTAGCTATATTTGACAATTTTCTGAGGAGCCTAAAAAGTATTCAAGTACAGAAATTAAATAATCACAATGCCAAAAATGCTTTTCTTACTTTTTTTCGTCTTGTTTCTAGTCCAAATATCTCAAATGTATGGATCATGGCAAGAGAAATCTTGTTTTATTTTCACCTTTAAGTCAATATTAAGAGTTTTCCTTAAAACAACCTAAATTATCTGCCAATGGGGTAAGTAAAATAATCATGTTTTCACTTTGAAATGTAGATATTTGGACTAGAAACAAGACAAAAAATTAAATAAAATTAATAATTTGACACAAATCTTTGTTGCACCTCCAATCATCATAATTTTTTTTGCCCAAATATTTCAAACTGTCTTGAAAAACTGTCACAGGCCTTAAAAACACATGCAAATGACACATTTTCACTCTAATATGGTTAAACGTAATAGTGACTGCATGTTTTCTGTAGATCCTGGTCAACTATAATTCTGACTCAACATTGCAGATCTTGCAGTGTGACTATTGCAGATGTGCACATTGTGATGTCAATACTATAACTATATTGTGCAGCCTGATTAAAAGAATGTTTAGTATCTGATGTATCTGTTTTGTATCTGTTTCTCTCTTGTTTTTTCAGGTCCCGCTGATAGTGCCATGTCACCGGGTGCTACTCAGTTCAGGACACACTGGATCATACATGGGAGGAAAGGGAGACGATATTAAAGTCTGGTTGCTCACTCATGAGAAAAAAAGCAGTGGAGCTTAATCCATCACAGAGTAAAAAATCCATCTGAACACACACACACGCACACTTCTATGCTTGTTCACAGCTTTTGTTTTTGAGTTTAAAAACGATGACTGATTTCTGCATTGATTGAACAATTTCTATTTAACTTGATAAATAGATTAAATATATATCCATATTTCTTCTAGAATTATTCATTTTGGAGGAATCGGTTTGGAACTGTGATTTTGTTGTGGTTGGATTAGTTCAAGTTGTGATTGTCAGTGTTAATTTGACAATGTTAAAATGTTATTTGAAAAGTCATTTTATGAACAAGCTGATTAATCCAAAGGGTTCTTGAAAATTAAAAGAAATATTTTTATGGTATTTGTTGCCGAAATGCAAATCTTTGTTTTTTGCAGCAAGTTATTTTGTATTTTAGAGTTATATAAAAATTAAGCAAATAAACAAAGCAGATGTTTAATAATGGGGGATCATCAATTGTTGAAAGTTTGTAATCATTACTTTTTTTCAAGTCTGTAATGTTTACAAAGCTCCACATATGCTCATCCAAAACACAAGACAATTTTTCAAAATCTTTACTTTAAAGTTAAAACCTTACCAATAATTATTAAATTACTATTAATAATGAAATAATACAATTTTATTTATATATATATATATACATACATACATACATACATACATACATACATATATATATATATATATATATATATATATATATATATATATATATATGTGTGTGTGTGTGTATATATATATATATATATATATATATATATATATATATATATATATATATATATATATATATGTATATATATATGTATATATATATATATATATATATATATATATATATATATATATATATATATATGTGTGTGTGTGTGTATATATATATATATATATATATATATATATATATATATATATATATATATATATTTTTTTTTTTTTTTTTTTTTAATTTTACATACATACATATATATATATATATATATATATATATGTATGTAAAATTTATTTTTTACCTTTATCATGACAATTGTTTTTAATACCTTTAATTACCTGTGTTGTTTCTCTTTCACTTAAGCAATTTTTCACTCAAACATTCATTTTCCTTTGGCTTAGTCCCTTTATTCATCAGGGGTTGCCACAGCAAAATGAATTGCCAAATTATCCAGCATATGTATTACACAACGTATGCCCCTTCCAGCTGCAACCCGGTACTGAGAAACATCCATACACACTCACATGGATACACTAAGGCCAATTTAGTTTATTCAATTCACCTGTACTCCGTGTCTTTGGACTATGGGGGAAACATGCTCCACGCAGAAACACCAACTGACCCAGCCGACCTTGCTGTGAGGCGACAGTGCTGCTAACCACTGAGCCATTGTGTCGTCACTTCAGCAATTAGATTATTATAATCTATTACAAATGCAAACCTTTAAAAAAAAAATTAATTACAGAACCAGAATGCGATTAAATTGTGCTTTAAATTATTTTGTTCACAAACCTGCCATATGTTTTGTACATCAAACATCTCAATTCTCAAATTTTAAATTCTGAGAATCTGCACTTAGGTACCACAGATATAAACATACCAGTGTCATTGATGAAGAGATGAAATTAAGGATGAAGAAGGGTATCCACCACAGTGCTGTGATTCTGCATTTTATAGTGTTTATGTCATGATGTTTCCTCCTCTGCTCGGGCTATCAATAAACCTTCACACACACCAACATGTCTTTACAAAAGAGACATTTGTACCTTACAGTATTAGAAGAGCTGGATGGTGATCGCTGAACGCAATCCTCCCTGTCATTTCATATCATTCGATGCAGTGTGTGGAAGCTGAGGGCATAATGGACTCTCTGAGACTTGTCAGTATATGGCCTGTGCCCATTTACTGTCACGCATTCAACCAAATAGATTTTTCTATTTCAGTAAAACATTATTTTATGTGTATTTAACTGTTCATTACTAAAACTGTTCGTTTTTTTTTTTACGAAAAACAATGCAAATGTAAGTTGTTTAATAAATATATAGGCCTAGGCTACATTTGTACTATAATATATTACAAAAAGGCTTCGTTGAATTCATTGTATATTTATAATTATTGGTTTATAGTGTAGTTAAAGGCAAGAGCGGATTTAGTGATCTGGGGTCTCTAAGCAATTCCACATGGAGGCTCTAGCATTGAAACCCAAAACACTTTCTTTCTCTAGATATTTGTTTTCTCTCTGGATTCAGGTTTTTTTTTTTTTGTAAATAAACTGCATGTTAAAAAATATTGTGGAACTTTCCTAATTTAAAATTAAATGCAATATATTCACAAATAAAAACAAGCTCACAAACTATGTACAGTTAATTAGCCATATGTGATTTTAGTTCATTTTATTTCACCTATTCATGGGGGCCCCTGGTTTAGAAAATAAGTAATAATGACAATAAAATCTTAATGGTTATAGACAGATTTTACAACATATAATGAATTATAAAATAGTTTTAGGATGATTATATTGGCTTCTTGGCATTGGTCGGGGCCCTCTATTTTCCCGGGGCCCTAAGTGGTTGCTTACCGCACTTATTATTATCAGCAGGGGCGGATTTAACCAATAAGCAAGATAAGCGGCCGCTTAGGGCACCAGGAAATCTGTGGGCCCCCGAATAAATACCTAGAACATTATATAACAATATATAACATTGTTTTCTATCATATTTTGTACGGTGAGGGTCTAAATTTTTTTATTTTGAACGTAATTATTGTCCCCCACCTTCAATCATGGAGCAGTTCAGCAGTCAAATTAGTTAAGATTTAGTTTTAAAAACGAAATAGTTTATTATTTTTAATTGTGAATTGATTTTAAGAAAACTGTTTCAAAAATTTAAGTGTTATTATTACTTTTGCATTACGATAAAATGTAGAAAAGGAGATCGAATGATATAAGAGAAAACAGCAACAAAAAAAAGATAATTAAAGGTGCATTTTAGAACTTTTTGGCGCTGCCATGGCTGTAAAAATGGCTATGATTTCAACGGTAAAAAACTGTAAAAATGCTACAGTAAAAATCTGACTTTCCCAGAATTCCCTGCATGGCACATCACTTTTTATGCTTTTTGTTGACATTACTATGGATCTTTTTAGTTGTTTCCCCACCAGTTATGTACATTAGAGATTTATGTTACATCTTATGTTGATAAACAATATTTCATGACTTTAATTTTATGCGTGTTATCATACTGGTGTTAGTAGCTGTGTGAGTGATACTGAGCACCTTCTTTACACAGACATGTATTTCTGCTTGTGAGAAATGTTGTTTGTGATGAGCATTGGTTCATTATTTTTCATCTCAACCTGCATATGACTGTGTTAAAGTGTCCATTTGTGTAACAATACTGGGCAGATGTTATTGAATCAAAATACAGACACATTACATCTATGAATTAATGAAATATGGAAGTTTACAGTAAAAATGAGGAATTACTTTTTAATTTTTAACGGTAAAATACTGGCAATCACAGCTGCCGTTTTTTTACAGTAAATTTTAAGGATTTAGTTTTTACATTGTGGAAATGCTTAGGGCCCCAACATCACTAAATCAGCCTCTGATTATACGCTGAATGGTCAGACTTTGATTGAAGATTAACAAAACAGCAAAATGAACATTGCACATTTAGATTTTTCATAAAGACTTTAAAGAAGATTTAAGGTTCACTTGAATTTAACATGCTTTCATAATACAAGTCATAGCATCAATTTTACAGCCAACAAAGTGTTTGTAGACCAAGCTTAATTTTTGTACACAGTTTGCAGGAACAGTTTGTACGACCAAACTCCAAAATTCTAGAAGCTGTGTAATTTTTTTTTTTCTTTTAAGATGTCATGACAGCAGGGATAGAAAACTAATCTGTGGAGGATTAGACCCCATACTAACAAATGACTTAAATATGTAAAAGATTCAACATTTGATGTAACACCAAATAACCTCTATAGACGTGAACAAAGGACACGACCCAGTGGGAGTATCCATGTAATCGGTCTACTGTAAATCGTTTGTCAGAATAAGACCTGATCAAACTGGATTAATGGTTCAGAATAAGAATAATCTACAACTAAAGTCTACAGATCATCTTTGACTGACAGAAAGATGGCGATTTACAATATGATCTCTGCGCAGCATTAACCCCATGCTGCTGTTTTAATCTTCAAAGCATGTAATGTGTCAGAAATCATATACATGCGAGTTATAAAGACATGCTTCAGACTAATTAACCCTCACCTTTAAGGCTTGATTCTCATCTCTTCTGTCTGTATCCGTCGCAGGTGAACGTATCGTGCTGTGTAGGTGCCGCATTTACGCTTCATGTTCAGAGGTGATAATGTCTAAGCACTTAAATATGATTAATGTGTCACACCGTGGTGAAGTTCACACCATGCTAAGTCTAGATTTCACCTCACAGATTCACCTCTCACACTTATTTGTCATTAAAACAGATTTCTGACTTTCGGTTTGTGAGGAGTTATAGTCATCAGTATCTGAGGTGTCAAGCTGTCTCAGTCACAATCCAGATATAGCAGACATTTATGTTCAGTTGCTAACAGCTCAGCTATTTGACCATCTGCTCAGTCATGAGTATCGGCTCACTTTCATTGAATCTTACAGTGATAGTTGGTTAAATTAATGCAAACAATTCATAGTTTTTAGGTGATGTGACAAAAACATCCAATGGCCAACACGACTGACCAGCATTAATTTTAGATTCCAGGCTAACAAATGATTAGCTAACATTCGGTTTAATAGCTAGTTCAAGGGATAACCCCAATGTTATGTGTAAAGATTATTTTAACAACAGAAAAAGGAGGACAAAGAATAACAGCATTTGTGATCAGTTTGAGAAAAAATTAAACATGTTGTGAGTTACGGCTGTGTGATATTGAAAAAAGTGCTATGCAATTATTCATTCATTCACTTTCTTCTCGGCTAAGTCCCTTTATTAATCCGGGGTCGCCACAGCGGAATGAACCGCCAATTTATCCAGCATGTTTTACGCAGCGGATGCCCTTCCAGCCGCAACCCATCTCTGGGAAACATCCATACACAGTCACTCACACTCATACACTACGGAAAATTTAGCCTACCTAATTCACCTATACGTCTGGACTGTGGGGGAAACCGGAGCACCCGGAGGAAACCCACGCAAACGCAGAGAGAACATGCAAACTCCACACAGAAACACCAACTGACCCAGCCGAGGCTCAAACCAGCGACCTTCTTGCTGTGAGGCTACAGCTACTGCGCCACTGCGTCACCGCTATGCAATTATAGCATGTTAAATAATAAATAGGTATAATAAATAGGTTTTTGTTATTTGATTAGCAAAACATTCATTAATTCATTTTCTTTTTGGTTTAGTCCCTTTATTAATCAAGGGTCACCACAAAGTGGAATGAACCGCCAACTTATCCAGCATATGTTTTACGCAATTAATGCCCTTCCAGTTGCAATTCACCATTGGAAAAAAACCCATACACTCCCATTCACACACACACACTAAGGACAATTTAGCTTACCCAATTCACCTATAGCACATGTCCACGCGAACATGGGAGAACATGCAAACTCCACACAGAAATGCCAACTGACCCAGCTGAGGCTTGAACCAACAACCTTCTTGATGTGAGGTGAAAGCACTACCCACTGTGCCACTGTGTAGTCCCTGATATACAATATAATATTTTTAAAAATGTATAACCTACGTCAGTTCATTCCGCTGTGGAGCCCCAGATTAATAAAGGGACTAAGCCGAAAAGAATGAATGAATGAACCAACATTCTTAATTCTGTGATCATTTTCTCATGCTCCACTTGTTCCAAACCTGTTTGAGTTTCTTTCTGTTGAACGCAAATGAAGATATTCTGAAGAATGTGGGAAAAAACAGCCATTAACTTCTTTAGTATTTTGTGTTCCTACTATGGATGTCAGTTTTTTTCCAACACTCTTTAGAATATCTTCCTGTCTTTCTTGTTTTGTGCCCGACAGAAGAAAGCACTTCATAAAAGTGAACACTTGAATGTAAGCATATAATGAGAAAATGTGTTAAATGTGAAAATCCATGAAAACCATGTCTCTGAATGAGCATGCACATCACTGTAAATGTTTTTCAAATCTTTTTTATTGTTTCTGAGAATGTTAAAGCATATAATTATTCTATTTTATCATTTTGCGAATTATAGTTTTGAAGGTTGTCTGTATAAGGCCTGTTTACATAATAATGACTATATAATGAAAACAATGAAGTTCCAGAAATGGTTTTAAATTGAATCAATAATCCATACTACTTTGATCTTTAAGTGTATATTTATTGATTGAAATGATGCAGCTGCAGCTGCCCTTGCTTTGTTTACATACTTGTTTATAGAGATGACTTAATGTTTAAATAAAACTTCCTTGGTGGTCTACTCTTCAGTTACCACATGAAAAAAATACTCTAGTAATTGATAGTAAATGTTTTGAAACCATACTTTGAACCGCACACTTTACTAAGATTCAAGAACACTTCATAAATTACCCTTTATGTTTTGCTCTTATATGTCTCACTTACTATGCCTATAGGTTTAGTTTTTACATTAAAATTCCCTTCCAGCCGCAACCCAACACTGGGAAACACCCATACACACCCAATTCATATTACAAACCAAAACTATATCCTGACTTAAAATCTTTAAACACTGATGATAATGTGTTGGCCATTTAAGAGGATAATGTGTTAGACATTTAAACTAAAGAATATTCTGCACACACGTGAAATCACATCCAGATACAAGAGCGCCACCGTGTGGACTAAAAGCCTATGTTTTGTCTGTAGTCTGAGAAAATTGCCTTTGGTTATTTGATCAGTTAAAACTGTGGTTTCAGCTCTCATCATATTTAATATCTAATAATAAATGCATTTGTGTTCATTTAAAAAAACTAGACATACTTCATATTTACAGTACATCTGTTCCTCCAGTGAAGTGTATTTATTAAACCCGTAAAGAGGAAGATATTTCATTAGGAGTCAAAAAAAAACATGCTCTCCCATGGAATAAAAGTCATTTTTATTCTCATCAGCTTCATCATTTATATTTTTACACTCTTCCCCGTCTGTTGGGAAATCTCTGTCCTTTCAGAGGCAAACCTTCAGCGTCCACCTCATTCACCTGTAAGCATAATACAAAGACATTAACATTAACACACTTACAAATGAAGCTGCCAGTGCTTTTCAGTAAGAAAGATCGTAATTCACACTCTTACTATGTGTATTGGTGAAAGCTGCTCCATTGGAGAGTCATCAGGAATAGACAGCACTGTGTCGCCAGGATCCATCATCTGACAAAGACAGAATTTTAATATAGTACTCGCACATCTCAGCATTTTATTTATATTTTCAGTTTTTAATGACCACTCCTTGTCACAACACTCCTAGTGTCCCTTACTGAATAAAAAGAACCAAAGTGGACATTCCAGGGGGGATTCGAACAAAGTCCAGAATTTAGCCAATACATTTTTGAGAGTATGCCTTAATAAATTGTGTGAAAAAAAAAACAATAGAAGAAGGCTTTAAGACAAATCTAATTAAAAATTATTCAAATGGAAAAATTCTGACTGAGGAAATGAGCTGGCGAGTTTGTTATAGGACAGTTTTTATATATAAAACTATTTTTAACAGATTCCTAATTGTTTTTTGTTTTTTGTTAAAATTCTAATAAATTTGTATTTAAATAAAAATGTCATAATACTTTGTTCAAAAATGTTTTAAAATGTAAAATTCTAATCTCATTACTTTATTTATAAAACTGTAATAACGTACCGTTTAAAATCCGCATTTGTAAATGTAAAGAAGCGTGGTTGTGATCACCATCCGATGAGCTAATCCAGCAAAAAATAGTGCTTAAAATACCACCTCAGAATTTAAAAGAAAATGAGTCTTATAACTGCCAAAAGAACTGACTATGCGCGTGTACAAAGAGATGAACGAAAGTATTTCAGACAAAAAATGATAAAAAGATAATCTCACCCTGAATGTTGCCTCCATTTCACCAACGCTTCTTTTCCCACCGGGAAGCCAACCATATGACCAATGCTGGCAAAGACTGACCTCCAACACACAAACTATGAGCAACAACTGGACCAGCAACCTTCCTTTCCACTCCATGCTAAAACTGAAACAAAGAAAACATTGTTAAATAGGTGTGCAATTTACACATAATTCACACAATCAGCACAAAAAAAAAACTTAACAAAGTTGCAACTTTAGTATAACATGTAAAAAAGGCAGAATAACTGAAAGAAATATTTTCAATTATCTTTATTTACGACTGAGAAAAATAAAATATTGTTTCCCATCTCAGAATCTATGAAAGAAGCAGGAATAATAGGAAGGAATTAAATAAAAAAAAATTATAATAAATAAAATTCAGTCTGTATTTTGAATTGCATTGTATTGTTTTGCATTTTATTTTATTTTTAATTTTTTTATTTTTATTTTTTATTAAGTCATAAAAGTTCAAAAGTGTCATAATAACCTCCAGTAACACTCCAGGTTTTTTTTTTCCAGTGGGTATTTCAACAAGTGTCATCCTATAATTAGGGTTAATAATAATATAATAAGGGTTAATAAGTACAAATTAATATTGCACCATCCTTAACCTAAACCACTAAATGTAAGAGTACAACACTGTAAAAACTGTTTTTCTTACTTAGATTTTTTGGCTTCTTAGTCCAAATATCAAAAAATTCTTATATCAAGAAGCATTTTCTAGGCTAGCAAAAGATAATATCTTGTTTAAGAAATAATATGCTAATATTAAGTGAGTTTTTCCTTAAAACAAGCAAAATAATCTGCCAATGGGGTAAGCAAAATAATCTTGTTTTTTTCTTCTGACATAAGATTATTTGGCTTACCACATTGGCAGATTATTTTGCTTGTTTTAAGGAAAAACTCACTTCATTTTGGCAAATTATTTCTTGAAACAAGGCATTATGTTTTGCTTGTCTAAAAATCTTCTTGATTTAAGAATCTTTAGAAATTTAGATTAGAAACAAGACAAAAAATCTAAGTAATAAAAGCATTTTTTTCAGTGAACTTGGTGACAATCCTAAATCCACAGCAATCTATGTGGCAAAATTGTTTCACAATAGACATAGGTTATTTTTGTATTTCTTTTCTTTGTACAGTATTTTTTTAATAATATGAACATTTATATCACACTCTGGCATAATTCTAGATTGAGAAAACAGTACCGAATTTTGATAGTAAATAATCTCTTACCTGCTGTGTTTGTTCAAGATGAGTTGTGCTGTTCTTGGTCTTCTTTATATAGTCCTTTTAAAATGATATGTACTGCACTTTCGTCATCAAGACTCCTGCGACCACAGAGCAGGTGCAAGTTTGTCTCTAATGCAGGCTTTAATGCACACCCGGGGCTGCATTTACAAAAACTGAAAAAGAATTGTCAAGGGCACCTTGCTAATGGACATGGTTAAACCCAGCAATACATAAAATAATCTGTTTGAATGGTCCAGACCGACTCTCTGATGGCCAAATCACCATTCAGGGGAACAGATGAGCCAAAAGAGGTAATGTTTGTGTCACAGACTGAATCATCTAAGAGCCATTTTAGCATTTGATTGGTACTATTTTATTCTATATTTGCGCATAAACCCTTTTTCTTTATATGTCTTTATCTGTCAGAAGACTTTTTGAATGTTGTGCTGCTTGATTTTAACAATATCTTATATTACCACTTTTGATCAGACTTTTGAGTGTAACTTAACTAATTAAAATGTTAAAGGGATAATTCACCACAAAATGTAAATTCTGTTGTCATTAATTTTTGTTTCTTTAAGTACAAAAGAAGATATTTTGAGAAATGTTGGAAACCGGTAACCATTGACACCCATGAAAAATAAGAAAAACAAATACTATGGAAGTCAATGGTTACTGGTTTCCAACATTTTTATATATGGTGTTCAACAGAACCAATATATATATATATATATATATATATATATATATATATATATATATATATATATATATATATATATATATATATATATATATATATATATATATACACACACACACACACACAAAATAAATAACTTAAACTGCTTTGGAGCAAGTCAAGGGTGAGTAAATCTCTTTAAAATGTGAATAACTATTTTGTTCAAGTCTTGCAATATTTTTATATAATATTCAATGTAATCGATATTATAAAAATTAAATATTCTAACCAAATTAAGAGAAAAATATTCCAAACAAATAATAACGTTGGTAACACGTTCGCATTTTGTGAGAAACTCTGAAAATAACTTTTATTTTGAACTGCAGACTTTTATCCGCATCTTTATCACTTCCGGGGCCTGTACGGAAAATCCCGGGATCTCAAGCTCCAAAACATGTCAAGTTGTCCGCATGAACGTCACTACCACGCGTTTATTGATAAAGCTGTTGCAGAACTAACAAAAGCTCTCAGGTAACCAGACTGTTGTGTATAAGAACAATTTGCTTTAATATGCTTCTCAGTTTGTGTGGTTTATATCGTCATGGTGATACAGTATAGCTAAACCAGTGATGTGTGTTGCTCCTGTCCAGTGTCTAGAGTACAATGTCACATGGACATGGATATTCTAAAAAGACCTGGCATCCCTGAAGACGCGGTCCAATATCAGCTATTTCTGGTTGCTGCTGACCCCTCAGCTCCGGAGAAAAGCCTCCAGCAGATCCTGCAGGACATCCTCGCTGAGATCACCCCTCTCCTGGTGCCCTACATCTGGCAACATCAGCCCTTCAATCTCACACACCACCCGGAGAAAGGTGCAGTTTGATGCTTCTACGGTTTTTTAGTATTTAAAGGGGTAGTTCAGGTTTATATCAAAATTCTGTCATCATTCACTCACCCTCCACTTATTACACACTTGTAGAACTAATTTCATTCTTCTGATGAAAACAGAAGAAGATATTATCACATTGTCTTCTCATTAGCTTATTTTCCCTCTTCCTTTAACATCACTGAGGACTATCAACTTTTTGGTTACCTGTTTTAACATTTAATCTATCAAAGATGCTCGCATATATTTTCACAATGCTGGTACCAATGTTAATTGCATTTAGAACTGCAGTTTGTTTTTTGGCATCTAGTGCTTATTCTATATGGTACTGGTAATATGGAGGACGAAACCTGTAAGTATCAAAAATAAATACGTTTGTATTTAATGTAAATAAATAGTTAAATGTAAAAATAGAATAAATTTAAGTAATAAATGACTTAAAACCGTCATATTGGATTTTTTATTAAATTTAACTTAAATTATTTATTATAATGTTTTCTTTTACTTATTCTTTTTTGCTTTTATTTATTTTTTATATGTATATATTTTTATTTTCAAATATATGTAAAACAAAGCATATTGTACAAACAGTAATGGACTTTTTTCCCTCAAAAGCAAAGACAAAAAGATATATATAAAGAACAACAGCAATATCAGAGAGATTAAAAAAAAAAAAAAACACACATATATTCATATATATATACACACACACATATATTCATTTATTCATTTTCTTTTTGGCTTAGTCCCTTTATTAATCTGGGGCCGCCACAGCGGAATGAACCACCAACTTATCCAGCACATGTTTTTACGCAGCGGATGCCCTTCCAACTGCAACCCATCTCTGGGAAACATCCATACACACTCATTCACACACATACACTACGGACAATTTAGACTTCCCAATTCACTTGTACTGCATGTCTTTGGACTGCGGGGGAAACCCATGAGAAGGCAGGGAGAACATGCAAACTCCACACAGAAACGCCAACTGACCCAGCCGAGACTCGACCCAGCGACCTTCTTGCTGTGAGGCGACAGCAGTACCTACTGTGCCACTGCGTCGCCATATATATTTATTTATATATATGTGTATGTATATATACATATATATATATATATATATATATATATATATATATATATATATATATATATATATATATATACATATATATATATATATATACATATACATTACATACACACATATCCCAAAGCATGCATCTAAGAAATGTAAGGTAGATACACCAGAAAAGCTCCCCAGATTTTTTGTCCTTGGTGATCCATCTGATGCTGAACAGTATTTTCTCAGGGGTGCAGTAGGAAATATGTTCGTTGATCCATTGTTTTGTAGGTGGAGGGTAAGTTGATTTCCAGTTAATTAAAATGCATTTTTTTCCAGCTGTTCCAGCCAGAAGTGTAAAGTATTTTTTATGATGAGATGTATCTAGTTGTTCAGTGTCCCCTAATATCCAGATTCTAGGATCATAGCTAAGTTGGATATCTGTAACTTTTGATGAGATGTCAATTATATATTCCCAGAAATCTTGCTTTTGTTTTTGTTCCTTTAAATTGTTATTAATTAATATTTGCTTAAACATGAATTTTTATATTTATTTATGGGGTTATTTATTTTTTTATCTAATTTTAATTTTTATTTCTGTATTTATTTTCATAACTATTTATTTTTACTTTTCAGTCAAGAAAATGTCAGCAATGGGATGCAGATTTGAAATAAAAATCTGTGTACAGTCTTATAGACAATCTAGGAAATCTGGAAAGGTCACGTCTTTCCGTTTCTTTAAAAGCTGTTAAAACCTTGGCAAAAAAGTGATTACTACATGAAAATTCTTACATATAGCTATATAGCTACTGGTGCGGGGCGATTAATCAAAATGGATATTCAGAACCTATAATCGATCAAATTTTTTCAGGTAAATTTTCTCGTTTACTTTCCCTATTGTGTGTGAAGTGACCTCACCCTGTTAAGGCTGATTTATGCTTATTAAATTATGGTTTATACTTATTATATTATTCTGATATTATACTTCTGCTAAGCGCACACGTACAGCCTTCACACACCCATGCACCGCTGAAAAAATGTTTTACCTACACGTCACAACGATGCATAGCGCAAGCTTTGTGATTGGTCTGTTTCATAGCGATAATGAGGGTGTTCAATAAATAATCAGAGATAATAGATGGTGTGTGTTTACTTCAATTATTTGAATTCTTTATTAAATTATTTTTAAGGTAATGAGCCCTACATTCAAAAAATCTTTCACTTGTAATATGTGAGCATATTTAATGTACAAAACTTGTCAGTGAACTATGAGTGCAAAAACATAAAATAAATAATTAAATAATCATTCATTAATTGTAAATGAGTTAAAATGTTCAATTAATCGAGATTTTGATTTTAGGCCACATTGCCCAGCCCTGGTAGCTACATAAACATATATGTTTGCAGACATTTGTGAGCTGCCTGCTTAAATGGTAATTTTAGGTATTAAATAGGTATATTTGATTTTCTTGGATTGTAAAACTATATCATATGTATATTTTATCTTGAAATTGAGGCCATTATACATGTATTTTTAATTTCCACTTCACAGGGGATGTGCCAGCACATCTGGGTGGTGTTACTGAGTTTGGTGATAATGTGGAGGATGAATGGTTCATCGTTTACCTGCTCAAACACATCACACACACCTTTAGTGCCATAGCTGCAGTTGTCTATGACAATGACGGACAATTTCTTCTGATTGAAGCTGCTGAACACCTGCCAAAGTGGCTGGACCCTGACAGCAGTGAAAACAGGGTTGGTATTGGGGAGTTTACCTACTTGGCTGTTGAGATTGTCACAATTTTTGAAATGTTTGTACAATGGTATTCTCCGAACTATATGCAAATCCCATAATCCCATTGCACATTGATACAGTGTTTCAGTGTATTCACACTACATTATACCAAAGTCCCTTATAATAAGTCCTCTATTCTATAGTCTTTAATTATACTCATTTACTCTCAAATATATTAAATGTGTTTGTTTTCTAATTTAAACAAAATCATAGAGAGCACACACAACATACACAGACTTAAAATACAAAGTGATATTGTTGGAGCTTTAATAAGACAAAAGATTGTACTATTTCATTTTGAGTTACACTTTATCTTAAATGATTAATTCCACACACATAAAAGAAATTACACAAAGTATTGACCTTATTCTGCAATGCGGAAGTGTGCTTGATTTTGCGCTTGTTTTAGAACTTCTGATTCAGTTGCATATGAGATAAATGACTAGGAATAATTAATGGCTGAAAGCGGTCTTAACTACTTGCTCTACAAACAATTACTATATGTTCATGACTACATAAAAAGTAGAGTAATATAATAAGAAAATGTCAGTTTACAACATCAAGCAGCATAACGAGCTGTTTTTAATGTCTAAAAATCAATGAAAGTGAAGGAGACCGGAAGTCTCGAGCCAAAAAGATTGCAATCCCTGTGCCAGCTCGTACGTGAAAAATAAGGTCAATAAATGTTTAAAATGTATGGAGGAATTATAAAAGCTATATTACACTACTGTTTAAATGATGCTTAAAAGCTCCTTTCAGCACATACTTATAAGTTTTTATGTGTATCACAAAAATACAGGTATTTCTGTATCATGGAGAGCTGCACATATTACCCATGAGCAGTTCTTCTGGAGAGGTAGGCTTTTCAAGAGACTGCGTGCCCACTGTGCGTCAGGCTCTAGAGGTGCTGCACTCACACACTGACCGATGTTTAGCCAAACAGACCATACGATCTGCTCTGAACCGAAGGATTCATGGGTGAGCGTGACATCAAAGTTTAAAATAAGCTAATGAACTGTGTGTGCTTTAGCACTTTTAAATGGATATTTATGTATGTGTGCAGGTATCCAGATAAAATCCAGCAGAATGTCCACAATGCCCACTGTTATGTGCCTGCGGGCATTGCTGTGGTGTTGTCCAGGAGGCCTGATCTTATAGCCCCTGCCGTGTCTGCTTTCTATCTGCGTGACCCTGTTGATCTCCAGGCCTGCCGAACTTTCCACACCTTTCCTCCCAACACCAGAGTCATGACGTCGGTAAGAAACTGTTAATTTTTTTTGTGTTTTGTGTCCGCATTATGGGGGAAATTACTGGGTGAATCTTTTCACATACACTAATTAGGTTTTTATTTAGCAAGGATTTATTAAGGATGCCTTTATTGGATGAAAACATATGATAACATATGACATTTATTAAATTTTTTTTAAGTTATAAAAGTTTAAAAGGCTTCTAATATTCCCCACAAACCCTCCAATAAGTATTTCAATGAGTGCATTATAAAGGGTTAGTTCACCCAAAAATGAAACTTCTGCCATAATTCACCCTTGACTTGTTTCAAACACAAAAGAAGATATTTTGAAGCATGCTGAATACATTAATTAAAATATCTTCTTTTCTGTTAACAAAAAAAAATCGAACTAGTTTAAAACAAGTCAAGGTAACATAGACTAGCCATGTTTCGTGCACCTTTTGCTATTTAGTCAATTCTAACGACCACTCCTTCATCATTGAAAGCCAGATAAGCATGTTTGTGTGATCATTCTCTGGGTGAATACCTGTTGTACTATCCAAATTTTGATTGATGTCTTTTTGGACCAGTAGTTTTTAAGAAGTCATGGGAAAAGTACCGCCTCCGCATGTATACGGAAGATGATAGGTATTAACGGTGTTCTGTACACAATTAAAATTATCTTCTGTATAGGGCGTGTAACTTAAATGTTCATTATTTTAAGTCTTATTAATAAACAAAGTTTATTTATATACTATTATTGCTTAACTTGAAGTTAATGTTATACTTGATAACCTTTTATGAAAGTTTGAAATTATATAACTTTACAATTATATAATTTTTATATCATGTTTATTTATTACAGCATGACAATTTAAAATATCAAAACCTTAAATTCATACAAATTAATGTAAACTTACTGACCTTTTATGAATATAAACATCATCACTGCATAAAGATTATCCAAACAGCGTTTGCAGCCTGTCTCTCAAGCTCTTTCTGGCGAAGAGTTGCACCATCTGATATTCACCCACAACTGACGTTTAAATATTCCCATTTCACAGAATTTATTCAACAAAAGATAATTTATTTAACAATTTGTGTTAACATATTATTCATTTCATAAAGACTATAATACTGTGTGATGCATTAATTAAATGCAAAAAACAAATTGTCGTTGCTCTAAATGTCTTGCCTTCCAAAGCGACACTCATGCCTTTAGCTTGCCCATTGTCTATTTTTAAGCGTATTATGTGGATGTAGCAAACTTGCTGAAACTTGCGGAAACGTATGGTAGAAGGGTCTCTGTTGTGCTCGGGGGTGAAAGAGTGAGAAATAAAGGTTACACAGACATATAGCTTGTCTACGACACATAAGTATTTATTCAGAGATTGACGTTAAAAGGTAATCTGTACAGAACATCGTTGTGTACGGAACTTGGTTAGTCTACAAGTTATTCCCAGAATTTCCATTTGGGTTAAGGGGGGACCTCTTGTGTTTTTGACACTTTTTTTAGTGCATAATCTTGATAGTAGTCCTGAGTTGTTTTGCGAGAACCTACATCACAGTATCATGAATGTAATTAATTTCCTTCACAAGGTCTGGTTAAATGAAGTGAATTGTGGGCCGGAGTAACTGAGGCATGAGCTGTAAGACTCTGCCTCCTTCTGGAAAAGGGGCAGAGATCAGCAGCTCATTTGCATTTAAGCAGACACACAAAAGCAAATTTAAATAATAGTTTTTGTAAGCCACAGTAACTTCAATCTCTTCCCTTTCTCCTCCACCGTTTTCTCCTTTCACGTATAGGTAAAGTTTACTCGATGCTTGTACGCACAGCTGCAGCAACAGAGTTTTGTTCCAGATCGGCGGAGTGGTTTCAGTCTTCCCGCTCGCTCTCATCCCCAGTACAGAGCTCACGAGCTGGGCATGAAACTGGTGAGTGCTTAATATCAGGTTTCTTACTCATTAATAATGTAAAATAAAATAAAAATTCTTCAAATATTTTGCTTTTGGAATTTTTTATTATTACTATTTAATGCATCTTGATGCATTTAATGCACCAGCAGCTAGCTCTCTGCAACTCTCCCATGGTCTACCACTGAAGCTAAGCAGGGCTGTTCCCTGTCAGTACTTGGATGGGAGATCAAATGGGAAAGCTAGGTTGCTGCCGGAAGTAGTGTTAGTGAGACCAGCAGGGGGCGCATCACCTGCGGTCTGTGTGGGTCCTAACGCCCCAGTATATTGATGGGGACTCTATACTGCAATGGGAGCGCCATCTTTCGGATGAGATGTTAAATGTGTGGTCATTAAAAATCCCAGGATATCCTTAGAAAAATAGTAGTGATTTAATTCCGGTGTGGTGAGAAATGAAGTCCACCCTGCAATCGAGTCAGTTTAGGACCCTAATGGATCGTCTGCATTGAATGCCTGATCAAAACTGGTTTCGATAGTCTATTCTCAGTCTTGAGATTTTAACAAGACTAATCATATTAGTAACATTATTATCGGTAACTACAAGTTAAAGACACACACAGTTAAAATAATTGAAACATTTGTAAACCTTAAATGATGTCTTTTTAATGTTTTTTATGTATTTATATGTAATATTACATATATTTAAATAAGAAGTGGTAGCACGTCGTACGCTATCTAATATAAAAGCACGAAAGAGAAATTCTCCATGCCACAACACATGCCTTATTTGTACATCAGAATACAAAATACATAATTGACATAAATAATACATAATGTCATTATAACGCTCTTTTTTTAAATTACATAAATTTAAACAAGATATTGCTGCATTTATATATATATATATATATATATATATATATATATATATATATATACATATATATATATATATATATATATATATATATACATATATATATATATATATATATATATATATATATATATATATATACATATATATATATATATACCCCAATTGTCAGGGGGGGGGGCTGGATTTCTCATGACACCGGCATCCTGACCAAATTTGCCCACTGTCCATTATAGCCTCCTAATCATCCCCATATCATAATTGGCTTCATCACTCTGTCTCCTCTCCACCAATCAGCTGGTGTGTGGTGTGCGGTCTGGCACAATATGGCTGCCGTCGCCTCATCCAGGTGGATGCTGCACACTGGTGGTGGATGAGGAGATTCCCCCCTTTGTGTAAAGTGCTTTGATTGTCTAGAAAGGTGCTATATAAATGTCAGGAGTTATTATTATTATTATTATTATTATTATTATTATTATTATTATTATTATTATTATTATTATTATTTAATGCATCTTGTGTTATGTATAATGTGAATTTGTGCAACTGGTGTACATAGAGCTTATACGTTGTACGTTCTGTTAATGTTGAAGGCTCATGGCTTTGAAATCTTGTGCTCCAAAAGTGGAGAGTCTTCATCAGATGAAGAGCCTTCAGTCAGCAGTAACCCATTATGGAGAGGCTTTTTAGAGAGCCTCAAAAAGAATGGATACTTTAAGGTAAGAAAGTGTTTCTGTGCTCAAAGTATTTAAATCAAGCAAATGATGCAAACATTGCCAGAGAATATGAAAGATATTAATAATGTGTTTTTGTTAATCCAGGGGGATCTAGAAGGATCTGCTCGATACAAAGAGCTTATGACATCAGCGGAGAGTTTCTTCAGACAGTCAGTGACAAGAACTCACCGGTTAGAGGAACTTTAAAATTCATTTTATTTTTACTCATGTCGGGTCAATATCAATTTATTTCATGAAGTCTGTGTGGAAATCAACACCGGATAATAAACAATATCATGTTGACATCAGAAAGATAAGTCGCTAACTATTATAAACTCTGGTTAAGTTCTACTTGAAATGGATTAATCTGTCAGCATAATCACACAGCTGAAAATAAAAAGCAACTACAGCTGTTTGTGAATCAGGCTACCATGTATGTATCTAGAAGTTTGGTTTTGTCAACAACACAAACTCAAACACTTGATTCTCATGGTGTTTTCAGTGTTTGCTTTTCAATGTATGTTGACTACAAGCAAAGTCCCTTTAAGGCAAGTCATTTCACTCAGAGGCCGTCTTTGAAACACCTCTCGGGCATTCTGCCTAAATGGGGAAACATCAAATTCTGCAAAACTGCATGCCAAGCTTATTATTAAATTTCATATTAGGAATAATCAATAAAACTAAACAACAACTCTCTCTTTAGTTTCATTTCTAAATGTTCAAATCACACAAAATCTGCAGAAACTCACGTCTGGTCTGAGCCCCTCCCCAGGAGAATAGTCAGTCTAAAGCGATCGCTGATTGGCTCCTGTACTTGAATGGGGGTGCACTTTTCCCCATTCAAAACCTATATGAGTGACACGTCTTGTGTATTCTGTATTCTTTGCTACAAGATCTACATGCTCAGCTGTTTTGGGAGTTATTTCAGGAGCTGTTGACCTGCTGAAAAGTCCACATTGAAACTCTGAAATTTTTTTTCACTCAAACCTGACAATAAAAGGTTTGCTTAACTGGAAGACGACATACTTGTGTGCTTAAAATGTACTTCCTGTAGTAGTAGTATTAAGAATAATATTTTTAAAGAATATGGTGTCACCAAGATATTTTTTCATTGGTTTTAGTCATTATTATTGTGCAGGATTTTATCTAAATATAAAATGCAACGTATTGCTGTAAATAAATGTATATATTTTCATTTGATTACATTTCAGAAGATTGATTACGTTATAGTTTTATTATTTTTATTAGACACCACTTTGACTATAGCTTTGATGACCAAATTTATTGTATGTTAAATCTTAAAACACAAATTGGAATAAAACAAAACTGCAACATAATTTAAGGTCAGCACTTTTTTTTATTATTAAA
This sequence comes from Danio aesculapii, assembly GCF_903798145.1. Classification (NCBI taxonomy): domain Eukaryota; kingdom Metazoa; phylum Chordata; class Actinopteri; order Cypriniformes; family Danionidae; genus Danio; species Danio aesculapii. Next base: position 32,469,682 of record NC_079451.1, read on the forward strand.
TAACATTATTGCTCTCTTAAAAAGATTTGTTTAGTTGATCAAAAGATAAAAAGAAAGGGTATTTGGAGCATTTTAAAGGGTTCATACGATCATGGAAAACCTTGAAAAGTCATGAAATTTTGCCATGGCATTTTCCAGGCCTGGAAAAACAGAAAAAACCTACAAAGTTTTGTAAAGGTCATGGTAATTAGTTGAAGAAATATCTGTGTACTTTGGCCAAAATTTCACATTATTAGTGTTGTGTAAGCATTAACTAAATCAATTTTACATCGATATATGGTGCGTGTTTTATGATATGCTGTAATAAATGTGAACGTGCAGTTTTTCTTATTACTTAACAAGTATACATATGCTGCGTCCGAAACCGCCCACTACTCAGTAGGTACTGCATTTGAATTTAAACGTACTACTCGGCCCTTAGAAAAGTACGTTCTTTACAGTATGAATGTGAAAAGTATGAATGTAATTCGGACGTACTACATCTGCCATTTTGCCATGGTCATGTGACATACCTGCGTCTGTTGCGTCGCTTCACTTCCATTCATGAATTTCCTCGCGGGGCATCATGGGATAGCGCAGCATGCATGGGATGCGCACTCCAGAATCTCGCCGGAAGTAGTAGGTCATCAGTGTACTTCTCGCGTACTGATTTTCGTATTCTGTGAATTTGGACATACTACTCGGCTCGCATACTGATTTTAGAGTACTGTATAGTATGGAAGTATGCGGTTTCATATGCGCACATATACTTTACATCACAGGTGTCAAACTCAGTTCCTGGAGGGTCGGAGCTCTGCACAGTTTAGTTCCAACCCTAATTAAACACACCTGATCTAACTAATTGAGTCCTTCAGGCTTGTGTGTTGAAGCAGGGTTGGAACTAAACTCTGCAGCCCTCCAGGATCTGGCTTTGACGCATGTTTTACATGAAACATAAGGTCATGAAAATTTACTTGAAAGTCCTGGAAAAGTCATGAAATTTTAATTGTAAAAATGTGTATGAACCCTGATTCTAATAATAATAATAATAATAACAAAAACAAGCATAAAATAAACATTTTATTAATATATTCTGTTGTAAAATGAAAAATGGAGTAATGATGCTGAAAATTCAACTTTGAACTGAAAGGATTTAATATAGTAATTTTAAGTTGTAGTAATGTTTTACAACATTATATATCAATATCAATAAATGCAGCCTTGGTAAATGTTGACTTGGAGAACTTGCATTGAACTGACACACACACAGATCCCATATACACACTGTCATAAGGATCAATGCACTACAGTAAACGATATACTTTTTAGCATAAAATTACTAAATTATACAGTATAATCGATGATATGACAAAATCTTGCATATACATGATCTTACTCTTTCTCAAGGCCTGATATTCATAATCCTGGTGGTGAGGTGTTGAAGGTGTTACAGAGCGCCTCCTACAGTCTAGAAGACCTAAAAAGACAAGAAGCAAATCTGCCACCAGAGGACAGTATGTACATTATGTCATGTACAGTATGTCATTTTCAAAGAGAATCATTTTCTCATTGTTTTGCACATACTGACATCAAATCTAGAGTCTGATCCATCCTTGAATCCAGGCTGTCAATTGAATACACTATTTATTTGTTTGTAGGTGATGCATGGCTGGACATCTCACCTCAGGAGCTGGAGAGGCTGCTGGCGGAGCGAGGGGGTCGAGGAGTGACCGGTGAAGAGGTACAAGAAGAGGAATCGGGATACAGTCTGATCGCTGTGACTCAAGGCATGAAGAACTTCATCAATGCCATGTCCTCGCATGAAGGAGCTGAAATACCAAGGTAATGACATTTACCCTGTATGAGTAACTATTCATTTCAAAGCACTGTGATTATTGATGTCCCACTCCCTTATTGTGTTTCAGATCCTGCTTGGCTGAGCCTTTTAGGTTTGATCCAGATTCAGTTACTAGTGCCCTTGATAGACTTCTGGGTAAGTTAGATTTTTCAGTGATATTAGAACAATCAAGTTGCTCCAACTGTTGAGAAATCTTATCCTCTGCTACAGGAATCTTAAAGTCTTCAGTTCAGACAAAATTTAAGGCCAAAAAATATGTATTTGTTTAGTCTTAATAACAGTTGTAAAATGAGCTAATGTGAATATTAAATTAAAACACATCACAAATGAAAACAAGCCCTTTAGAAATACAAATGTGCTGCTACTCTGCATTTTACAGGTTTTAACATAGTAAAGCTGTCAGTAAAGCTGCACATTTATATCATTGGAATTATGATTGTGTTTACATTATATTGTTTCTATTATACTTTGAACTTGTTGCATTTCTAAAAAGCAGAGATCTGTTGCATAACTTATATACATATAATTCAAATAAATTCTATAAACAGGGTTCTGGAAAACATGGAAAAGTCATGGAATTTTGACCAGGCATTTTCCAGACCTCGAAAAGTTTTGGAAAAACAAATAAACTCAACATGTTTTGGAAAAGTCATGGAAATTTTTTTAACAAATATATGTGTACTAAGATATATTTGAGATGATAATATTGGGTACATTTTAAAAACAATTGCGCAGTTCATCTCTTCACGTGACGTTCTCTGTTTGGGGTAAAAAAGCAACTCTCAAGTTCAGCTTCGCCTCTCTCTCTCCAACAAGATGCTTTCTAAAAACTATTTTACAGATATGGAAATAAACAAACTATATAGATTGTCACTTTTTTATATGCTGTAATAAATTTGAACATGCATTTTTTTTCTTATTTACGTGTACGTAAACATTGCATGAAACATTAGGTCATGAATATTTACCTGAAAGTTTTGGAAAAGTCATGGGAAAGTCCTGAAATTTTTGTAGTAAAAATGTGTATGAACTATAGTAATCAGTTATAGATATAAGTAATCAGTCTGTATATACATCTAAACACACACATAAATGTATTAATGTATATGTTATGTACAGTTGAAGTCAGAACTATTAGCCCGCCTTGGATTTATTATTTTTTTTTTTTTCTTTTATTATTATTATTTTTAAAATATTTCCCAAATGATGTTTAACAGAACAAGGAAATTTTCACAGTATGTCTGATAATATTTTTTCTTCTGAAGAAGGTGTTATTTGTTTTATTTCAGCTAGAATAAAAGCAGTTTTTAATTTTTTTTAATCCATTTTAAGGTCAAAACTATTAGCCCCTTTAAGCTATTTTTTTCGATAGTCTACAGAACAAACCATCATTACACAATAACTTGCCTAATTACCCTAACCTGTGTAGTTAACCTAATTAACCTAGTTAAGCTTTTAAATGTCACTTTAAGCTGTATAGAAGTGTCTTGAAAAATATCTAGTCAAATATTATTTACTGTCATCATGGCAAAGATAAAATTTTATCAATTATTAATCAATTATTAATGAGTTATTAAAACTATTATGTTTAGAAATCTGCTGAAAAAAAATCTCTCCGTTAAACAGAAATTGAGAAAAAAAATAAAGAGGGGGGCTAATAATTCTGACTTCAACACTTGAGTACTGTGTATTAATAGCAACTTTGGTATATGATGTGTACTTAAAAAAAAGTAAATATTTGTGTACTATATTATAATTACTTTATTTATTATTTATTTATTTATTTATATTTTTTTAACAGGATAATTAAAAGATAATCGGGCTTGACATGAGTGCTGTTTTTCAGCAGGTTCCTGCTCTGCAGAACATAAAAACATACAGAAACCTTTAACAACTTATCCATCAACACATGAGAACAGTATAAACAATCACCAAACATACAAAATGAAGAGAAGCAGACTACTGTCTCAGTGGCTACAGCGATAGTTGATCATCAGATGACCAGCATGCGATGTTTTAAAGTCTCAGTGTTGAAATAGTTTTTAGATGTTGTGGGATCTTATCCCAGACCTTTGTGAATACAATTAATTAAATTAAAAGCTGGTAATGGCAATCATCCATTTGTTACAGATCTGGTGGAATGATCAGTCCTTGTATTAAGTTTTGGTACCAAAGCACCAAGAGCTGCTGAGGTAGCACTGTTTAAAATTCGATAGTACAGTTTAATCCCACTGTTCATAATGTAATTTGAGAAAGTACTGGGATTGGATATGGATTTTCGCTTGGGTGAATAAAAGTACATGCATTCTGTTTTCTTAATGATAATAGTCAAATGATTGTCTTGAAGCCACCGATGTAAATGCTAAGGATCTGTATTTAATTTAATGTTAATTGTGTCTGTATTTGATCCAGACACAAAATGTACAGTGTCATCAGCATACAATGAAGTATCTGAATGTTTGGCTACCTGAGGAAGGTCATTGATATACATCAGGAAACATAAAGGTCCCAAGAAACTCCCCTGAGGAACCCCCTTATAACAGCCTGATGGCTACGATGTTGTTGTACCAAATTTAAAACCTGAGATCTATAGGAAAAATATGATGAAAACATATCTATTGCAAAAGAAGAGAGATTAAAAGAAACTAGTTTGTGTAAAAGAATAGTATGATTAACTGTATCAGATAATGATAAAGATATAAAATGAATAATTCGCTCTCCCTGTTGTGAGTACAGGAGCTAAAGATGATGAGCTAGACTCTGATGACTTTGAGGATGATGACGATGATGATGAAGCAGTGCAGAGCGGCGTCCCTCAGGAGCAGGCAGCCGGTGCAGAGACGCTGGACAATCTCAGGAAATACATGGATGAAATGGACCTGGAGCTGCAAAGCACAAACATTGGCAAAAGCTTTACTCAGAACAACAGAGTGAGTCTCCACACACATCTTCTATCCTTCAGGCCATAACTTTGTATTTCAATTATTTTGAATCTCACTCTTTGCTTACAGTCCAACAATAAAACCGAGGCATCTAAAAGCTCATCTTCCACCTCGGCCTCAGAGCTCGTTGAAGATAAAATCCAACCGCTTGATGTGGATCTCAACCTGGTTACCAATTTACTAGAGTCTCTGTCCTCTCAGGCGGGTCTGGCCGGTCCAGCGTCAAACCTACTGCAGAGTCTAGGTCTTCACATCCCACCTGACACAGATCAGCCCTGAAGTGGTGAAGAGACTTATCTAACGCTGCCCACCCACACACACACACACAAACACACACTCACCGGTCCTTCACCTACTGCGCCTCTATCTGCTGCCTGTCCTTTACGCTCCACACCCTGTTCTGAAATAGCAGTCCGTACGCTGGTGTTTCCTTTGACACACAGCACTTCTATTAAAAAAAACTCCAATGGAGATTTCTTATTAGAGCAGTAGCAAGGGATGAAAAGTTGCTGATCATGATTTTTTCAATCAAATATAAATCTTTTTGAATTAAGATGGAATTTTCTGATGTTTGATTTTTAATTTTATTTTAAAGTGAAAATCCACCTTTTCCCACACTTTTCAGATTATGGGGTGCACTTCTAGTTTGGGGAACTTTCAAAAGAAACCAAATGAAACAGTTTATCTGAAATATCACGGTCATATTACAAATAATCCATATCTGTAGTGAAAACCGAGTGTCAAATACATTTTAACTTTATGCTCTGTTTTTATCAGTGGTGGAAAGAGTACAAAAAAAATCATACTCAAGTAAAAGTGCCTTTACTTACCTAAAAATGTAGTGCAAGTAGAGTAAAAGTATCTGTTGTAAATATTATTCAAAGTATGAGTAAAAAGACCTTTCAAAAGTACTCGTGAGTAGTGAGTATTATGCTGTAGAAAGCTGATGCATTAACATGTCATTTGTGGACGTGTGTAAACGTAACATTCTGTAGTGCATTTAGTTATTGCCCAGCAGGCACACAACGTCATAAGACATTAATATTAGGTCAGATTTAGGTTGTGATGTCAGGTGACCAAAATGTAACATCTAGCCAGCGTCTAAGGACAACATTTTTTTGACGTCCAATAGTGACATCAATAGTTAACGTAATGTTTCAGATTTCTTCAAAATAAACTCATAATTGTTTGGAACAACCTGAGGGGAAGTAAATATTTATTTTATATACAGCTGAAGTCAGAATTATTAGCCCCGCTGTTTATTTTTTTCCCCCCATTTCTGTTTAACGGAGAGATTTTTTTTCAACACATTTTTAAACATAATAGTTTTAATAACTCATTTCTAATAACTGATTTATTTGATCTTTGTCATGATGACAGTAAATAATATTAGACTAGATATTTTTAAGACACTTCTATACAGCTTAAAGAAACATTTAAAGGCTTAACTAGGTTAATTAGGTTAACTAGGCAGGTTAGGGTAATTAGGCAAGTTATTGTATAATGATGGTTTGTTCTGTAGACTATTGAAAAGATATTGCTTAAAGGGGCTAATAATTTTGACCATAAAATGTTTTTAAAAAAATTAAAAACTGCTTTTATTCTAGCCGAAATAAATTAAACTTTCTCTAGAAGAAAAAATATTCTTAGACATACTGTCAAAATTTCTTTGCTCTGTTATTCTGGGAAATATTTAAAAAAGAAAAAAGGGGCTAATAATTCTGACTTCAACTGTATATACAGTACAATGCTCAACATCCATGGATATATTTAATAAAATAATATTTTAGTCACAGAACATCTTTAGAAATAGAAGTTAGATTAGATTATACATTTAAATTCATGCAGAATATTGGGGAAACATACAAACTACAAAAGTTCAACAACATTTTATACATTTTCTTATTTCTCTTGAATTTTGCTTTATTTTATTTATAATTTTTTATATTTTTCCCTAACATATAAATTTGGGTGTACTAATTTTGGACAGTTATTGAGTTATTTTAAGTAACTCAATAAGCTTTAGTACTGACTAATCTAATATATATGCACAAATATAATATTGATAAGTTTCCTACAGAAAGTATCCATTTAAATGATGATGATGATGATGATGATGATGATGAAAAGCCTTTATTTGTCACATACACTTTTACATGCAATGAAATTGCCCATAATTCCCACAAGTCATCTTGCAGTGTAGGGGAAAAAGGTGTTGATTTGAAATGAATCAGATCAATTATTATGCACTGCAACAAAAATGATCTGCTATATGGCTATCTTGTCTGAGTAAAGCGAGAGGAATGTTTCACCATGCTTATCTATTCTGACATTGCTGATAAACTGGACAAATTGCACGCTTGTGTAACATTAACCAAGCCTTTACAGATAAATCAATCGTGCCTGATTATAAGCAAAGCCACACGGATCTGGTGCTGAACTTTTTTAACCTCTTGATTCTCGCTGGGACAGACTTTGGCCTTACACTGGTATCAATACAAATACAGAGAAAGTATTAGACATACCAAACATAACACTCATACAAAAAAGACAACAGAAACACTTGTTTGGTCACAAGAAAACCTCATCAGTGTTTTATTTGCTCAAAACTTTAACAACAATACTGTAGTTTGTATCATATATTGAGAGCTAAATAAATAGAGATGTCATAGGTTTTCTATTTAAATAACATTGTTTTTGTAAAAAGGTTAAATTATCAATGTGGTTTCTACAGAGCACACATTTTATTGGCTCTTCTTGTTTAAGTATATTGCAAGATGAGTGTTTTACTGTAGTATACTCTCGGTGAAGCTCACAAACATGTCAAGAACATGCCCAGATCATATTTCACCATTAAAATATAAAACAATTAAAAATACAGATTTTGTATTAAATATTAAGCTTATTTTAAATTCTTTTTGTGTCAAGTCAGCACCTTTCACCATTCACAGTACCGCACTATACACTTAATGGCCACTTTATTAGGTACACCTTACTAGTACCGGGTTGAACCCCCTTTTGCCTTCAAAACTGCCTCAATCCTTCATGGTGTAGATTCAACAAGATACTGGAAATATTTCTCAGAGAGTTTGGTCCATATTGAAATGACATATCCATGCACATCGCAATGCACATCTATGATGCGAATCATCCATTCCACCACATCCCATATATGCTCTATTGGATTGAGCTCTGGTGACTGTGGAGGCCATTTGAGTACAGTGAACTCATTGTCATGCTCAAGAAACCAATCTGAGATGATTCATGCCTTATGACATGGTGCGTTATCCTACCGGAAGTAGCCATCAGAAGATGGGTACACTGTAGTCATAAAGGGATGAACATGGTCAGAAACAATATTCAGGTAGGCTGTGGCGTTGACACAATGCTCAGGTGGTACCAAAAGGACGAAAGTGTGCCAAGAAAACAGCTCCCACACCATTACACCACCACCACCAGCCTAAACCGTTGATACAAAGCAGGATGGATCCATGCTTTTATGTTGTTGATGCCAAATTCTGACCCTACCATCCGAATGACGCAGCAGAAATCGAGACTCATTAGCCCAGGCAACGTTTTTCCCAATCATCTATTGTCCAATTCTGGTGTGACTTGTAGCCTCAGTTTCCTGTTCTAGCTGACAGGAGTGGCACCCGGTGTGGTCTTCTGCTGCTGTAGCCCATCTGCCTCAACGCTGGACATGTTGTGCATTCAGAGATGCTCTTCTGCATACCTCGGTGGTAATGAGTGGTTATTTGAGTTGCTGTTGTATTTCTATCAGCTGGAAACAGTCTGGCCATTCTCCTCTGACCTCTGGCATCAACAAGGCATTTGCATCCACAGAACTGCAGCTCACTGGATATTTTCTCTTTTTCAGACCATTCCTTGTAAACCCTGGTAAGTGTTGTGCGTGAATATCCCAGTAGATCAGCAGTTTCTGAAATACTCAGACCAGCCCGTCTGGCACCAACAACTATGCCACATTCAAAGTCACTTAAATGACCTTTCTTCCCCATTTTCATCAGATTTGAAAATTTGCAGCAGATCGTCTTGACCATGTCTACATGCCTAAACGCATTGAGTTGCTGCCATATGATTGGCTGATTAGAAATTTGTGTTAACGATCAGTTGGACAGGTGTATCTAAAGAGTGTCCGGTCAGTGTAAAGTCCCTATATCACTTTATTTATTTTCTATTTATATATTTAATTCACATAATGATTTGATTAGGTGCACAGCACTGCTTTTGATAGATCAACAATTTGCCACAACATTCCACATGATAGTTTTTATGACTGGATTCTGCAGTTCCAGCTGCATTTTCCAGATCATGCAAATCATAGGCTCTATTTTTTTTAATTAAACCCAGTACAAACAAATTCAACCATCATTTTTGCATTGCGATAACAAAATTTTGAAACTAATACAATAGAAAAAAACATTAAGGTCCTAAAAAGGGTTTTTAGATTTTGTTAATGCAAAATAGAAATGTTATACTTTAATTCTCAAAGCGTCCAGCTGACAATCTGTAATTCTACCGCAGAACAGTATAGTGAAATACCTGGAAACACTGTCTTTTACCTTTACCATTTAATTCCAGAACTTCAAATCAAGTTCCTTCATAAACCAGACCATTTGTAGGATGTAATGTGTCAGTTTCAGTGCAAGAGGAGAAATGAATTGCACATCAGTGTATAACTATATAAATGAATCTGTTAATTATAATGATCTTTACATGAGGTTATCATGCCTATAAATTAAATTAATACTGTTATTGGGTGTTTCGTTAATTACTCCATGTTTTTTCTCAGAATGATCTACATTCTGATTGATCCATCTGTTCTATAGCAGGCTAAACAGGGGCAGAACCAGGCCCCGGGTTGCATGCAGAACAGCTGCGGGGAGAGCAGAAAAATACAGCGCCGTTACATCCACAAACAGTAGCTGCACGGCGCCCAGCAGCAACATCCCGAGCATGTATCCCCAAAACAGCAGACTGTGCCAGTTGCCCTGACTCAGTGCTTTTGGGCCATCGGGGTGCAGAACACACAGGAACCCTAATAAAAGGGTTCGGGTCACTGTTAGAGTGTAGTAGAGGTCAAAGGTTGAGGCGTTGCTTCGCTCCGTTTGGGCCACTTTAGCTAACCAGGCCAGAGAGAGGCTGTGGAGGATCAGGCTGAGTGGAGAATACACAAACTCTAGCGGCTCCATCGCATACAGTCCTTTACACACTGCACAGAGGAAACAAGAGGAAATATTGGGCTCATTTATGGGTTCATAATAGCCATGTTTACTGTTCAAAAACACACTCAAAAAACACACTTGCAGCACCCGTTTTTAGCACACTTTTTTTATTTCACGGTATATGCAGGAATCCTAAAGGTAATTTTAATACCTTTTTAAAGGCCTCTTCGCCAGTTCTATTCAGACCAAAATCAGATCAAACCTTTAACTTAATAACAATAATAATAAAAATAATTAATAACTTAATTTTTTAACTTAAACAGTCATTAATAAACAGTTGTAGTTAAATAAATCAAAGGAGCACAACCATGCAACAGAACTCAAATAAGCTCGGAAGAAACAAAGCTTGAATGAATAAATTAAGTGGTTCAGCGACAGGCTTCAGCCACTGTTTACACTTGCCTTTCTCCAACCAGGAGTACGCAAACTTACATTGTCCCATTTTGCCGTCTGTTTCGCTCTATGGTTTTGCTACATGTGGAGAGCGTCACATCACCTTCCTGCGTTTATCTCAAATTACGTGACATTAGCCGGATTGAGGAGCTTGGCCGGGTGATCCCTGGCCCAAACCAATCGCGTGAATCGAGCACGCTGTTGTTAATATTAGGAGGAAAAATATATATATTTATGCTTTTTTGGAGTCAAACACGTTGGACAGTGCTTGAACAAAATGTAAGACCTCGTAAAAATGCAATTTAAGACTTTTAAATAACTTGTAAGAGTCTTAATTTTCTCATAGTTGATTAAACAACTATTTAAACTTTTTAAGATGCCGCAGACACCATGTATTTCTTTGTAACCAGTCTTTCCAAAAAAATGCTGTCTCCTCTGATTGGTCAGCCAATAATGTTTGATTATTCTACTGCTTACTAGAGCGCACTTTAGAAATATAACCCCACACCTCATATCATATACAGAGGCTGCTTGAAGTGTAGTAATATGGATATATCAGGGCCAAAAATGATATTTTACTGCCTAACATGCACAGTTTGAGCATGTGATTGCATCAACTACTACTACAGCCTACAAAATTGCTGTATTTGAGACTATTTGCATATGTAATACAATGTTACATTGGGAGGTGCCTTCCATAGAATCTGCTACCTCAACAGTTGGCAACAAGGGCTGAGTGATTAATCGAAAAGTAATCGAAATCGGCATTTCAGAACTTATAATCAATCACATTTTTCCAGGTCGATTTTTTTTTCAATTACTTTCCATACCGCATGTGGAGTCACGTGACCTCGCTCTGTTAGCCACACTTTGCAGCCACATCTGATCTCCAGTCAAATAAGATGGTGGACCCATTCTTGAGCCTTACTTTGCACTACATTGATAATGATAGAAAGCTGTGCCAAAGATGCCTTAAGATGGCATGTTTTCCATTACATTAAAATTATTACTTGCATTAAAATATTTGTTTACAAGGCTGCACGGTGGCGCAGTGGGTAGCACAATCGCCTCACAGCAAGAAGGATGCTGGTTCGAGCCTGGGCTGGGTCAGTTGGCGTTTCTGTGTGGAGTTTGCATGTTCTATCGTGTTTGCGTGGGTTTCCTCCAGGTGTTCCGGTTTCCCTCACAAGTCCAAAGATGTGGTACAGGTGAATTGGGTAAGCTAAATTGTACATAGTGTATGAGTGTGTATGGATGTTTCCCAGTGATGGGTTGCAGCTGTGTAAAACATATGCTGGATAAGTTGGCGGTTCATTCCGCTGTGGCGACCTCAGATTAATAAAGGGACTAAGCCGAAATGAATGAATGAATTTGTTTACAGAAGATGCAAGAAATGCAGTGTTTAAAATATTCTTTACAGGTTGTAAAGAGTTATTTTATTTAGAAGAGATACTTTCTACTTTTAATATGAAACTAAAACACAAAAAATATTTTTTTTGTTTCCAAAAGTGCAAGATTTTAGGCAAAGTCTGTTTTAATTTCAGTTGTTCAACGTTGATTTTGAATAAACAATCACTAATAGTAGATAGAGTGTTTCCTTATATTATTTTAAAATCATTCATTTAAAAATCTAACACTTGTAATATGTGAGCATATTTACTGTACAAAACTATGAGGGCAAGACAATTAAATAAATGTTAAAATGTTTCATTAATCGAGATTTAGATTTTAGGCCAAATCGCCTAATTATCACAAAATCGTGATTATCTACATGTTTTGAAGAAACAAAGGAAAAACTCCAAATAAACTGACAACAGAATTTTAGATGCTGTTTATACTAGCGCATTTTCATTTAAAAATATAGGTTTTGTTACATCCACAGTAATCTGACATGACTAAGCAACAAAAACTGAGCATTTCGGATAACTATAAAGATCATGTTTTAATTTGTTAATGCTGGTGTTACATTAATGACAGTGTAGATGGACTGAAATGCAGATTTATGAAAAAGGAGTCGAGCTGTTCTGGACTATTGCATTTCATTTTAAGTTCCAATTTCGTTGTCAAGTTCCTCCCATATGACCATTATAGTACACTCTCAAAAATAAAGGTACAAAACCTGCCACTGGGGCAGTACCTTTTCAAAACGTTCACTTTTGCCTTACAGCTGCATATTTTTTATCTTAAAGAAACACTTTTTAGAAAAAGTTTATAAATTTTAACAAACAAATTTTACAAGTCTTCTAGAGTTAAACAGTTCACTTGGACCATTTGGTAATACGTTTAGCTAATTTCTTGTTCTGGTGGGACCACTTTCAGCTTAGCTTAGCATAATGAATTGAATCGGATTTGACCATTAGCAATTTGTTCAATATTTTCTAAAAAAGCTTTGATGATTTTCCTATTTAAAGCTCTTTTTTTAGTTAGAAGAGTCTTCTATTGTTACATTGTGTAATAAAACCTAAAATAAAATAAAAACTGGTTCAAGCCAACTTTCAACTGTAGGAGGCTTTCTAAAATTGATTTGATTTGATTATGTGTTTATTAGACAGCAACATAGACAGCTTGGCTAAAACAAGGCTAAACTTGGGCTGTCAGTGAAAATCTAATAGACATCTGAGAATAGCCCAAAACAGACAGATTAGACAGACTTTATATGTGTAGTCATTCATTTTGTTTATTTGATGACTAGTCTGGTTTTGGCCTATTCTTAGACGTCTATTAGACAGCCCAAATTTAGCCTTGTTTTAGCGCGACTATGTTTAGACGTCTATTAGACATCTTTTACACATCTTTTAAAAACAAAAAACGGTTACTGGGTAGACTTTTTCAAAAAACATTGGAGTGTTCCTTTAAATCAGGGATGGCCAAATTAAGTCCTAGACGGCCGGTGTCCTGCAAAGTGTAGCTCGAACACTAATCAGACACACCTGGGCTATCTAATCAAGCTCTTTACTAGGGTTTCTAGAAACATCACGCAGGTGTGTTGAGGCAATTTGGAGCTAAAATGTGCAGGACATAGGGCCGAGTTTGGACACCCCTGCTTTAAAGGTACAATTTTGTAGTTTTAGGGTACATGTTTCTACATTTAAGATACTATGACGTACACATTTGCACTTTTTAGGTATTAATACTTACAAATGTGGACGTGTTATGTACAAAATTGCACCTTTTAAAAAGGTATTGCCTGAGTGACAGGTTTTGTATCTTTATTTCTAAGAATGTATGGACGCTGGCAAGATATGCGCTTGCCCGGTGAGTGTGAATGGTCATGTGTCATGCATTTACACTGTGGTGTGTGGATGGACATTTTATTTTTTAATGCAGTAAAAAAGGGCGCATGTCTTCGAACTTGTGGGGGAAACCGGAGAACCCGGAGGAAACCCACGCAAACACGCAAAACTCCACACAGAAATGGCAACTGACCCAGCCGAGGCTCGAACCAGCGACCTTCTTACTGTGAGGCAACAGCGCTATACACTGCGCCACAGCGCTGCCGCATAATCATAGTTTTTTCCTTCACATATTGATATACTATTCTTGGCTTTATACTGTCACCAACCTTTGATTAAAGGACAAATATTATGCAAATTTGTTACTTGATGATGTAGCTACATTTATATAATAGCAGGACTTCATATATGTCTGCAGAAGAGACATTTTTTTGTTGGATAAATTAACTCGTATTGTAAGAACTTGTGACATTGCAAACTGTTTACAAGGAGAAACAGCTATATTAGTTGAAACATAAAATCAAAAATAGCCCACTCTTCTTCATGGATATCTGAAGCGATCATACCTGTGACGCCGACTGAGGAGACAGTGAGCACAGTCAGAAAACAAGACACAGGGATGGAGCCTGGAATGCTCAGAGCAAACAGGTGACCCAAGCTCACGCTGACCATCGGCAGGAAGCGGGCTATCAGCTGGAACAGGCCAGAGTGAGTACACGCTTCAGCCCATACAGCCAAAACACACTGAACACTCCCGCAGACCGCTGGCACAAACAAACGCTCTGCCAGCCTCAGGGAGAAAGGCTTGAGGTGAATCAGACCCACGCCGTGCAAAGCTAGCAGTGCCAGCAGATTTAGAAATACCTGGAGAAGAAGGAAGGAGGAAGCTCAGTGCATGCTTGAGATTAAATCTGATAAACAGCACCATAAATGCTTGCAGAGTCATACATTATGGACTTTTATTGTGTATACCTAGGGAAATCAAGCCCAATTCCAGAGTAAATTAATAAACATGTCATTGTAAACAGCAACAGCAGCTGCTTTATTAAACTACGGTAGCCATTTTAAAATGTACGACTGATTATTTGTAGTTTTAAAAAGTATATTTGACATCGTAGGATTATAGAACTGCAAAAAACAAAAAGAATTTATATAAACTTGAGAAGTTTTAGAAACAAATCTACACTGTAAAAAAATTCTTGCTGCCTTAAATGTTTTAGTTGAATCAACATAACATTTTGAGTGATGTCAACTTGCATCAATCAAAGTGACAGAAAATTTTAAGTCAAATTTCGTATACATTTAAATAAAATAGTTTAAACCTGATTAACTAATAAAATATGTTAAAGCAGCATAAAAATATTTGTTGTCTTGGCTTTTCGTCATTTGTACAGTTTAAGATTATAAATACAGAAATTGAAAATCTAATTTGAACTTTAACTTAATCATAAATGATCAGAACAATATACTTCAAGTTCATGTTTAATCCCAGAACAGTTTTGCTATTGCATAGATGGCAAATGGTTAAAAATGGGGACTGCTTTAATGCCATAGGTAGGTTTGACCATGTGATGCAGCCAATGGAATACATGTGATTTGATTGCTGTATTTGAGACTGTTTGCATATGTAATTCAACATTGCATTGGGATGTGCCTTTCATAACTCAACAGCGTTAGCAACAGTGATTATCTACATGTTTTGAAGAAATAAAGAAAAAGAAATAAATAAAGAACGGAATTTTAGGTGCTGTTAAAACTATTTTTAAAAAAATATAGATGTTGTAACAGTTATGCTTGTAATCCACACTATTTTGGCATCTTTGACCCACGAAAAAGGAGCATGTTTTAATTAGGAAATGCTGGTGTTACATGACAGTGTAGATGGACTGAAATGCTCACTTATGAAAATGGAGTCGTGCTGTACACAATCACTCTCTGATTGGTCTTCTAGATTATTGCATTTGATTTCTAGTTCTAATTTAATTTCATTAATTTGAACCTGGAAAGCCTGTCTTTAACTTCTATTTATTTCTATCAAAAATTATTGTTTATTCAGGACAATATAATTCTCAAGTTCATGTTTAATTGCAGAACAGTTTTGCTACTGCTTAGATGGCAAATGGTTAAGATTAGGGACTGGTTTAATGGAGTGGTTAAGTTTTAATTGCATGCAGATTTTAATCAATGCAAATAAATGTATCTACACATTATGTGCATTGCATCAAAGAAGTAATTTAAATGTTAGTACATAGCTGTTTATGACACCTAATATAAAGTGAGTCTGAAACTGAAATTGTATTAAAAAAGGGGGAAAAAAAGAAATATTTCTGACTCTTATATTTCTAAATTATATATTTTTGGCACTGATTTTTTTTCAGATGGTCAAAAGCAAAAAAATGACTTTTTGTTATTCATCATAGTACATATTTTTTATAAAGATCACAAAGGTTTGTTCAAATGAATCTGTTTCAGAAGCAGTTCATAATGCAGTTCAAGGTATGCTGTCATTAAATCAAAAGAGAGAGAAAACACCAAATGCTACAACATCCTGTTATTAATGTACATTTAAAATTCTCAAATTTGAGAAAAAAATATTTAGATTGTGTTTATTTATTTTTTTATTTATTTACAAAAAGTACTACATATTACAAAAAAAACACCAACATTTCCATTCAGTGGTCTTAGACCTCCCTGCGTAGATATAAATGTTCCCTTTAAGTCTCTTGATAACTGCTGCGTTCATTTTAAATATACAGCCAGCCATAACATGCAAACACACAAACACTAAAAGGACTCCACCAGTTTATAGCTCTAGTCCAATGATCACATGAACACACCTAATGATTCACCTGAAAGCAGAGAGTCCTCTTGCTGCAACCTACAAACATCCAGATGCTTAATACTGATAATGGCATGCTACATATGGAAATCACTTGTGTAGATCTTAAAATAATTTTGTTCTATTTTACATTCTCCAGTCTTAATGCTCTCTCAACATCTTATTTTTAAATAAAACCTAACAACTCGGCTGATAGAAAAGTTGGAATGGATGAAATAATATACACATTTGGACTTTTTTAATTGTAAAAAGTTTAGTTCTTTATTATGCAAAACAGCAGGCGATAGATAACAACGCTAGATAATCTAGCACACTAGATAATAACTGTTTAAATAATATAATTTGGGGGTTTTATTTAAGCTTTGCCTAAAAAAATTCCTTCTTTATTCATTCAAACTGGCCACAGCTTTCTGCACTGTCTCCAAACGCTTGACTAGAAAGCCAGAAATATTGTCTCATCAATACTTACAAGATCATATCAATTCAAGATCATAAAACAGATAGACAACTGATAAAGATGAACTGATAATGGAGAACCTGTGTGGGCAAAGTACCTGTATGAATGCAATTGGCACTGCAAAAGGATAGTGGTACTGGGGAATGAAGATCCTGCTTACAAAGCTGTGTAGATTATCGGCCAGCGCATACACAATCACAGCCACCAGGGCTGCAATGCACAGCAGGAGCGGCACCAGTGGTTTACACACTTCATACACACAAGCTCTCAGAGCATGCGGTGTGTGCATCTGCCACCATGCCGTACTAAAAAACACATACACATATTGTACAGTGATTATTAAATCGAACAATACACTACAACTGATATGGTAGTATAATGGCACAAGCAGTAATAGTTGAGATTTGCAAGATGTAAACAACTTACAATCACAATTGAACTGAGCTGTGTGCTTATAAGTAATGTTTTCAGTCACATGTGTGTTTGATCTCACCATCTGGACACCAGATTTTGCCAGGGGTCCATACTGGTGGTCCACCCACCTGTGGACCAGTGAGGTTTAAGATTTCTAACCCCTTTACAACATTAGGGGCTTGGGGATGACTATAAAATGACCTGAACATAAACACAAGTTAGAGATAAATAAGAATTAAAAAAGATTAAAGGTTTGGGAACAAAAGTGTTCATTGTGAAAAATATTTATAAATAAGTTAAGAGCAGCGTATGTGGAGTGTCTTGAATATCACTGACCATTATTATTATTGCTCGGTGTAATCTTCATGCCGCCATTAACACAAAAAGAGCTGCCATATGTCATGTTTTCTCCTGTAATATGTAACAGATCACTCAGATGTGCTTAGTGCAAAATACAAAGTAGCCTAAACCAAAGTGAAGCATGTTTTTTTGTAGGAAACAAATGATTTATTATGAAATATTAAATATAATAAATGTTAAATATTATAAATTATAAAATAGAAATTAGTCTAATTGAAATGAAAGGTATTTTGATTCACATACTGTACAAAAATATATAAATGACACAAAATGTGATATCAAATTATACAAAACTATATAAAACATAATTAAGCTCAAAATAATATAATAATAAAGTCAACCAAAATTATATTTTTTAATAATATGAACTACTTATTGTTACCCCTTAATTAGCTAAATTAAAGGTTCTTGTGGTCCATCCAGAAAACATAAGGGAATTAAAACGAATTATAATGTAAATCATGTAATGCATATACAGCTGAAGTCAGAATTATTAACCCCCCTGAATTATTAGCCCCTGTTTATTTTTTTTCTCCAATTTCTGTTTAACGGAGAGATTTTTTTTCAACACATTTCTAAACATAATAGTTTTAATAACCCACTTGTAATAAAATATTTTTGCCATAATGACCGTAAACAATATTTTCTAGATATTTTTCAAGACACTTCTATACAGCTTAAAGTGACGTTTAAAGGCTTAACTAGGTTAATTAGGTTAACTCGGCAGGTTAGGGTAATTAGGCAAGTTACTATATAATGACGGTTTGTTCTGTAGACTATCGAAAAAAATAGCTGAATTTTGACCTTAAAATGGTTTTTAAAAAATTAAAAACTGCTTTTTTTTTCTTGCCGAAATAAAACAAATAAGACTTTCTCCAGAAAGCGGGGCTAATAATTCTGACTTCAACTGTAGTATTACTAAATTATCAAATAATTCAATAAAAAAAAAAACATTAAATAAAAACCAAGTAGGCTATGAAAAAGTAAATTCATGTAAACTCACATTGCTTGGTCATCGCGCGATCCCGTTAACGGACAGAAGGCTGTTCAATGTCTGTCACGAGTAGCTGAGCACGGGTTACCAGCTGGACTTTGACCTCCTTTATGTGAGAATTTAAAATACATAGAAAGTTTAACCAACTTAATGATGAGATGTTTCCTACCCTTAGGTTCAGTGTTAGTGTCGCCGAGGTTTTATTTTGTGAGTCTATTGAACGGACTACAAAGTGAATGAATGCACCTGCAAAAGACGGAGGACAAGAAAAGTTAATTAATGATTGAATACGTCACCACGTACGTGCACGCGCATCGGGATATCTGGTAAATAAATGCCAACATAGTGCTACACTTGGCTCAAACAACCCAGCACTTTCAGCTTTTTTGACAAAACATGTTTAGACTGTAAACAGAATTGAAGGTTTCAAGTCAGAGTTTGGATATCATTTGCATCCTTTTACAGTTGGTGGACCATCAGACCCAATGGCTTGTCACAAATTTTGTCCAAAGAAATATCCAACATAACACAATTTTAGGTTATCTTTAAAAGTAAACGTGGCTTTCAATGTTCCAATGTTATTAACACAGACATTGTAATTAAACATTCAATATGTCCATCCATGAATAATCACAAATAATCAGACAAACATTTCTGTGTAAATATGTGCTCACACAGCAGCTGGATCCACAGGATAAATGGTGAACTGCATTGAGAGCAAACAAGCACGTTATATCCAGACAGGTGGCTGAGTAAGAATCCTAGAACAGATTGTCAAAGCACTATAACCATGACAACCGGCCACTTATTAATCAGGTCAAATATCAGTCAGAACTAAGATGGTGACATCATAGACTGTGGAATGACACAGGGATGGGTCAATGAATTTATAGACATTCCCCCCAAGTCCTTATTTACTCACTCCTGTTACCAAAAATAAAAACTCTACAGCAGTCTCTAGCTGTATGCGTGTTTCATGTGGCATTTTATCAGTCAAAATTTGAAACCATGAAAATAAAATGTTTTTAAAGAAGTGTCTTAAAGGAGGGATCCAGTACGATATCATATTTAAAACTTTAGTTGATGTGTAATGTAGTTGTGTGAACACATCTCTGAATGTAATACACTCAAAGTTCAATGCAAAGGAAGACATTGGCTTTTACAGAGTTAGCTTAGCAAAGCATACAGTGAACAAATTTTGGGGACTTAAAAAAAATACATCCATGTTAGTGAGCGCACAAACGCATACACCACGTGCATACACCCTGTGTATGTAGCAAAGGGGCGTGGCCTGAGCCGATGTAATGTTATAGCAGAGAAAGCTAAAATGCTGTCCAAACGCTGCTATTTCCAGAGCTTGTTCTGTTTCTGTATTTGGGCTTAAGGACATGACACAAAGACAGAATTACTAACAGTTTTATTTCAATTATGTTCCAGAGAATTACTAAAAAATATATAGGTAGCATTTGACACAGGAGAACTTCCTGAACTTCTCCCAGTTGAGTGCTGGATTCGGCTAAAAACTCCTCAAAGAAGGAGCAGCTCCAACAATAAAAGACAAAGCTGTGGATTATGAGCCACAACCTGTAAGTATTTTTATTTGTTAAAATTAATCTATTACATACATAGTTTCTAGCGTTAACGGTTTGTTGTAGCAAGGATGTAAACAACGGGAAATGCTGTTTGGCACCTTTAACTATTTAGCTACAAATTTATATTTATCCGTCAAACCCCTGTAAACAAACACAATCTTCAGCAGAGCTGCAATGTCTCTATGAGGCCACTTTCCCTGCGTTATATATCTCAAATAACAAACTCACAAAAAATATGTGAACGTTTCATATTACTTATGTTAGAAATGTTTCAAAATTCACACAGCGATCCACAAATGCATAGAGAGCTACCACATAAGAAATCAGTTTGTATGTATCTGATTTATTGTCAAATATAATAATATCAAATATTAGTTGGCATTCACAGTGAAAATTTTAAGATTTCTGCTTGTATACAATCAAGCCCAAAATGAAAAATGTCCCTGGTAAATTAAAGTTAACAAAGTTAAAACTTCAAGTTTTTGTTCAAATGTAAATAAAATATTTTTTACACAATGATGCCTCTTGTACATTGTCTTATTATCTTTTAGGAGACACCTTTGTCATTTTCAGTCAAGCTTGCTAGAAGAATAAAAGTAACCTTAAGTCAGAATTGGCCACCTAACAATGTAACAATACTTTTTAAACAAATAAAGCATTTATATTTTGATATAACTTGACTATACATAAAAATACACATTCAATCTGTCCTAAGTTCTCAAATATACACACAAACAAACAATAAATAAATAATTATTTGTTTTTTTTTTAATTTTTGTTGGTATAAAAACAGAAAATCTGACCCACATATGAATTAATGGTAAATGTATAAATTAGTTAATTTAATAAAATTAATATATTATTTTAAATACTTTTTATTCTCTCGAAATAATTCTAGCATACTGGAGTTGTTTTCAAAACCTAGTTTATTTGTTCAGTCTAGAATTTCCCTTGAGGTTTATATGCCCCATCTAGTGGCAGAAACCACAAAGTTCATGTGTTTTTTTTTTTTTTTTTTTTTTTTTTTCCTCCTAATAAGATAAATTAATTTAAAATTCCCCTCCGCCCACCGTAAAAAAGAAGTATTCAAATGGACTGATATCAGACTTCTGGAGAAAAAAAAACATACACATAATCAATTTACAAAAATTGTTAATGTTACATAGATTGTCCATATGAGCTGTCTGTGTTAAATATTTTTTTAAGCTTGTGTTTTTGTGTGAAATAGCCTCTGATTCCTGCACTTCTGGAAAGGGCAAGATTATGTGACCTCGCAACAGGTCTACAACCTCCTAAATGCTGAAACAGGACAACCTTCACTGCATCAACTCTATTATGTACTTATATATTCACACATACACTGAATGGAGTGTGAGGGTTTCTCTCTGTGTCTGCACAGCAGTGCTCAGGAGATCTCCATAACACTGCTATACGTTGAAGAAGGACAAATCCAGGTAATCTGTCTGATTAAAACATTTTTTTATAAAAAAAAATTGTCATGTTTATATATTAAATAAATTATATCATATGACATATATCTTATTATTATGTTCCAAATAAAGTTATTATTATTGTTATGAACAACAATAACTAGAAAAATCATATTGATTACATTCATATTTTGTAACTATATATTATAAAATATAAGTATATTATTATCATTCTTATGGTATTATATTATAACTTTGGACTTGTGGGGAAAACCAGAGCACCTGGAGGAAATGAACGCGAACACGGGGAGAACATGCAAATTCCACACAGAAATGCCAACTGACCCAGCTGGGGCTCGAACCAGCAACCTTGCTGTGAGGCAAGTGTGCTACCCACTGCACCAACCATGCAGCCCTCTAGCCTAATATATTTACTATATTGTATTATATATTTACCATATATTTACCAATATATTATTTAAAAACTAATTTCTAAATATTGACAAATGTTTAATAGTATATCTATAGTATATATAAATAACAAATATTATTGTTATTTCATTTAATATAAACAGTATTGTTATTTTTGCATAAATATGTATATGTGGGTTTGTGCATAGTTGACAGCCAGGAGGCCTGTGCTGACGTTCCATCACTGTTTATTTTAGCTGATTGCTTTAGGAATGGACCCTGTTATCATCCAGGGAGGTTTTTCTGCTTTCCACCCCTCTACCCCTTCCTCTGCACGCCTTAGATGATCCTCCTGGAGGCTGAACGCCAGGAGCTGTAGCTCGTTACTGACGGTAGATTTCCTGATGGAGCATCACCGCTCGCCTCTGCTTCATGCTTTGAAGGAGAGACGAGCTTGTGCTGCACCAAATACTGGCTTTCTTCAGCACCTCTCTGACTATGAGGAACTGCTGTTTGGTCAGAGACTCACCTCAATGGATGACCTCCAACTAATTAAAGTGAAATATAGTGACATATGATGAATCCTGTTCACTCACATATAGTCTAGTTTGTGTTAGTTCAACAGAAAATAATAATTAGCTTCTAATTTAACCACTCTGTAGGCCAGTGGTCATCAAACTTGTTACTGGAGGGCAAGGGTCCTGCAGAGTTTAGTTTCAGGTTACAAACCTAATCTAAAACACCTAAACAAGCTAATCAAGGTTTTGTATACTTGAAACTTCCAGGCAAGTTGGAGCAAAATGCTGCAGGGACAGTGGCCCTCGGGACTGAAATTGGTGACCCTTGCTGTAGGCCATTTATGACGAAGGTGACTCTCTTTAGTAGAACATTTTTTTTGTTTGTTGGTAAAACCAACTGTGATCCTTGGTGATGGATAAAATGCAAGTCAGTAGTTACCATCCCTTTGAGAAGAACAATTTGCACAGACCAATCATTTCCCTTCATAAGACCTCAAGCTGTTTATTTAAACTATGAATCACCAAAGGACCACACAGTTCAGCATTTTCTGAATTTCTGATGTCCTTGAGTAGGCCTATAATTACAAAGAGGTGATACGGTGGCTCAGTGGTTAGCACTGTCGCATCACAGCAAGAAGGTCTCTGGTTCGAGTCCCAGCTGGGTCAGTTGGCATTTCTCTGTGTAGTTTGCATGTGCTCCCCGTGTTGGCATGGGTTTCTTCCGGGAGCTCCGGTTTCCCCCACATTCCAAAAACATGTGGTATAGGTGAATTGAATAAACTAAGTTGGCCGTAGTGTATGAGTGTGCATGGATGTTTCCCAGTGATGGGTTGCAGCTGGAAGGGTATCCATTGTGTAAAACACATGCTGGATAAGTTGGTGGTTTATTCCGGTGTGGGGACCCCTGATGAATAAAGGGACTAAGTCGAAGGAAAGTGAATAATTGAATGGTGGTATACAGTTGAAGTCGAGTTGAAGTTGAGTTATTAGGCCCCCTGAATTATTAGCCCACATGTTTTTTTTCCCCCAATTTATGTTGAACAGAGACGATTTTCTCAACACATTTCTAAACATAATAGTTTTAATAACTCATTTCTAATAACTGATTTATTTTATCTTTGCCATGTTGACGGTAAATAATATTTTACCAGATATTTTTCAAGACACTTCTATACACCTTAAAGTGACATTTAAAGACTTAACTAGGTTAATTAGGTTATCTAGGCAGGTTAGGGTAATTAGGGAAGTTATTGTATAACTATGGTTTGGATGGTTTGTTCTGTAGACTATCGAAAAAAATTCGCTTATTTTGACCTTAAAATAGATTTAAAAAACTGAAAAACTGCTTTTATCCTAGCCGAAATAAAACAAATAACACTTTCTCCAGAAGAAACAATAATATCAGACATACTGTGAAAATGTCTTTGCTCTGTTAAACATCATTTGGGAAATATTTAAAAAAGAAAAAAAATTTCAAAGGGGGGCTAATAATTCTGACTTTAACTATTCATTCACCTTCAGCATTCATATATATATATAATTTTTTTTTTCTATTAAACACAAAGGAAAAAAAATGCCATTTACTTCCATTTAACATTTATTTAATTATTGTTCCTACTTTTGTCAATGGCTGTTTCCTTCTAACATTATTCAGTATATCTTCCTTTGTGTTCAACAGACGAAAGAAATTCATAAAAGTTTAGAATCGCTTGAGTGAGTTCATTTTATTTTTAGTTGAACATCCCTTTAAACGCTGCCATGTTTCAGTGCTGCGTTAGCTGTGACTTGTATTGTGTTATTTAGCAAAATCATCTGCTGAAGTCAAGCATAATTGCTGATCTAGATATTTATATAGGAATATAACTAGTTGCAGATGCTCACACTTGAGTGTTGTGTTCATGGACCAACACTTAACATTCCAGTATGGAAGATGACTTGCGTATAGTGTCCCAAAAAACAGTTTACATCGTACAATAAAACATCAATGTATTGTTAAGTTATGTTAACCACATATCTTGATTTACTCCTCAATTGAAAAACCCATTATATAAAAAAGAAAGAAGCAGTGGAGAATTATCTTCTGGGTGTTGACGTCACAACTGCAGCACTCTATATGTGTTTGTGTCGGGTTTAGGCTTTGTTTGAAAGAAAATAAATGTTTTGACTTCCAGTATATGTGAAACATTTATTGACCAAAAAAGGTTATAAAGTCAGTGAACAAAAACCAGTGGAACCAGTGGAAAAAATACAAACTGTGCCGGACATACACAGCTGCAGTCTGTGGAGTTTGACATTTTCTACCCTTAGTGATTTACACAGAGTATTGGGATGAAGAAAAGTAAAACTGAAATCAATCTCATATGAACAATCCTAACTCATTTTAGTATCAGTCAAATTGGCTAGCATTCAGAAAGCTGGAGCATTAATAAAAATAATTACAAATATTTGATCAAAACTTAAACTAGAATGCAGACAAAAAAATACAACAGATTTCTATCAAAGGATACTTTCTAAAGCTTGTGTTCGTAACACATGCCTGCCATTGTGTCCCTACAGTGCTACAGTTTCACAAGCAAACAGAGAAACAGACAGACATTCTTCGGGCTGTGTGACAAACTTTGCCTTGTTTACTGCTCAGTACTTGTTTGGAAAGCAAAGGCTGCATTTACAATTTAAAGCAGGAGGAGCTTTGAGGAAAATTAGCAGATGCCACTTTAACAGTTTAATTCAACCCAGAAAGTTAAAATTAATCAAGATGAGAGTAAATAAAAAGACAGAGGGTGAAGAAAAGGGTGACAAATATGGTGTCTTTTTTGCACCTTTTGCACTATTTTTACATTTCCTGATAAATATTACATAACCTAACAATGTAGTGTATTATTAGGCTATATTCGTATTACATTAATTATTATTTTCACGGCATTGTTATTTAATTAATAAAATTTTTTAATTTTTAAGTTTTTAACCTTTCATGAATAGAATAGTGTAGAGAACTGACAGGAAATCATGGGGAACAGAGAGAGGGGAAGGATCAGCAAAAGACCTCAAGCCGGGAGTCGAACTCGGGTCGCCGTGAGCACCTTGGTGCTATATGTCAGCGCACCTAACCACTAGGCTATTGGATAAATAATACTACTAAATAATAAACAAATAAATTGTTAATTACTAAATAATTACTAAATAATATATATATATATATATATATATATATATATATATATATATATATATATAATATATATATATATATATATATATATATATATATATATATATATATATATATATATATATATATATATTAATAATAAAAATATATTTTTTTGTTATTATTGGTATTATTTATTTATTCATTTATTTCTAGGCTTAGTCCCTTTATTCATTAGGGGTCACCACAGTGGAATGAACCGCCAACTATTCCAGCATATGTTTTACACAGCAGTTGCCCTTCCAGCTGCAACCCAGTACTGGGAAACATCCATACACACTCATTTACACACACACACACACACACACACACACACTGTTACACTCAGAAATAAATGTTCGCGAGCTGTCACTGGGGTGTTACCTTTTCAAAAGGTACACATTTGTAGTTGAAGGGATCATATTGCTACCTTAAAACTATATATTTGTACATAAAGATTTTAAGAGGAACACTTTTTAAGATTTACTAATATACTAATATGTACCATTGAGGTATTAATATGGACCTTTTTAGGTACAAATTTGTACCTTTTGAAAAGGTACCACCCCAGTGACAGCTCGTGTACCTTTTATATCTGGTAATATAACCTTTTACAATTTACTATTTAGCTAAATTCATATGTTATATGCACATTTTTTATATTCTTATTCTGAATGCATTTACTTTTAACAATAAATATATAAGCATTCAGACCTAAAGACCAAAAAAAAGTATGAAAGTATAGAATAAAAGTATAGATGAAGGCAGATGACAAAAGATAAAAGTAGTCCCTAAACATGAAGTTGGATCATGCAGAATTTAACTTTGACAAGTATGGCATGGGCTGCACGGTGGCGCAGTGGGTAGCACAATTGCCTCACAGCTAGAAGGTTGCTGGTTCGAGCCTGAGCTGGGTCAGTTGTTTCTGTTTGGAGTTTGCATGTTCTCCCCGAGTTTGCGTGGGTTTTCTCTGGGTGCTCTGGTTTCCCCCACAAGTCCAAAGACATGTGGTATAGGTTAAATTGTCCGTAGTGTATGTGTGTGGATGAGAGTGTACCCAGTGATGGGTTGCAGCTGGAAGAGCATCCACTTCGTAAAACATATGCTGGATATGTTGGCCGCTCATTCCGCTGTGGTGACCCCAGACTAATAAAGGGACTAAGCCGAAAAGAAAATTAATGAAGTATATTCATTCATCAAGTATATTTTTGCATGAAACAAAAAATATCTCTAAAGGTGCATCATGTGGTTTTCAAAACTTTTAAAGAAACAAAATTTACGTTTCGTTTTACTGGTCTAAAATGTGGTTTTACTCGACATTCAGTATGAACTAAATATGCACCCAAATAGGCTACGCGCATGCTCAGTTCGGATTTAAACCTGGTTCCATGAGTTTGGGAGAGTGTGTGAGACTCAGCACGTAGCCTAGTGGAATCCCTGCCGCCAGATGGCGAGGAAAAGTGCGGTTCAGCCTCCAGATAAAGCCCAGCTGCAGACCAGAAGCATCGTAAACACAGGAGAGTCTTCCGTCCAAGCTGAGCTTATTATCAGCATCACTAGAGCAACATCTGAATCAATTCACGGCTTCTCTGCGCGAGGTGACAGCCTGAAAGGTACGACGATACTCACTTTTAAACGTGTCTGAGGAAGTTTGTTATTTATGAAGTATTTATCGTTGCAATGACTTTTTCATCGATGGACCAAATGTGTATGTGATGCAACGTAGATGTAAATTTATTCTCAATAGCACATTGCAAAGAAAGACCCTGATTTAATATGCAAAATGTGCCCTTAAATAGAGTTTCCGGTTGGAATTTCTTCTGGTTGATGAAATGTGCACGTGCACGAGTTTCCTCTGTTTTCTGTTGTAAACGTAAGCTACCTAATAAAGTAGAACAGGCTATAGAAACAATAACAAACCCTATGTACGGGTATTGATTGAACCCAATGAAAAACAGGGTTTACATTCATTTAACGAGTAAGTTAGAACCTCGGATTTAATTTTAGATGTGATAAACGTGTTTAAAATGAATGTTTTTTTGCTATTTTAAGAGTCTACAGAACCTAAAAAAACTTCTTTTAAAAATGTCCTAAAGCGGATTTTTAGTAGAAGCAAAATGTTACATTATTTGCAAATTGCTTCTCTAATGTTGCAAAAATGTGTGTAGTGTTTTCCCTGGGTCAAGCACGCGCAACGTCTTGGCGTGCGTCAGATTATTTGACGCACTGCTGCACACTTTTTAGCGTTTTAACGTGTCCCCATTGTGCTGCTGGGTAGATTTTATATATTTCCTCTTGGCATGTGTTATCTGTGAACTTTTTGAAGAGTTTACAGTCGGGTTAACGGGTCGCCTGAAGCTCTGGAGAGGCGGAGCGAAGACGTGGCAGTTCCGCGGCCGGTTCCATGCTGGACCCTCACGAGGTCACGAACACCACCAAGGGCTTTCCTCTAATTATGCAACAGCTTCCAACTACTATGCAGTTTGTAATAAGTTGACTTGCTATTGTAAAACGATATGCTGGACATTTATGGACAAATCCTAACAGAATGAAATGAAGAAGTTGAGCTGGACTGACACTTTGCCTTCACTGACTGTCAATTCACTTTGATTTGATTTTATCGTGATATTGATTAAGGAAATTCATCAAATGCACTTCTAAAGCTTTTTGATACTTGATTAATTTTCTACCTGATTTTGTATGGTACTGAGGGTTGAGAAAGTGATATAAAGAGCTCAGAAGACCTAATAATGAATGTTTTGAGATGTTGAATGTAAAATCTCTAAAGGAGAACATTATTTCTGAATGCTTTTTATTAAACATTCCTGTTCAGATTTATTATGAATTTAAGAATTTTTATGTTGGGTATGAACAATTATTTCATTTTGAAAACCTGTTGATTCAATATTTAAACCTTTTTTTTTTTTTTTAACTCTTAAAATGTATTTCTTGATTATTTGATCATTAGAGGCAGGGGCGGATTTTACCTATAGGCAAGGTAAGTGGCTGCTTAGGGCACCAGGAAATCTGGGGGCCCCCAACAAATATCTAGAAGTCTAAATTATACCTATAAACTATATATTACATAATTTTCTACCACATTTTGTATGGTGAGAGTTAAACAAATACAATTTTAACGTGATTAAATATTATTTAATATACAATCAAATGTAATATTATTATAATAATGTAATGTTATGTAATAAAAATAATATTACAAAATAAAATATCCATCATAGAGCAGTCCAGCAGTAAAATTTATAGAAAAAAATGCATTATTTTTAGTTGTAAATAAATCTGCGCTTGATTAGAGGAACATTCTACTTTTGAAACCATCGAACTATATATAATTTCAAATGTATTAGGACCATTTCTTCTTAAATGTGGAAAAACCTATAGCCTAAAACTAAGTAAATTAGAATCTATTAATATTATCAAATGTTTGTAAAAGTTGAAAAGTTATAAGAACATTTGCTATTTAATTTTTTTTTAATTACCGGTACTCCTGTCGCTAAATGTCTTTTGAAGAGTAAAGAAAATGAAGTTGTAAGGGTATGTATCGTCAAAAGCTTTTTAAAAATATTTTTATTGGCGTCACGGTGCCATAGTGGGTAGCACGATTGCCTCACAGCAAGAAGGTCGCTGGTTTGAGCCTCGGCTGGGTCAGTTGGCAGTTCTGTGTGGAGTTTGCTTGTACTCCCTGTGTTCGTGTGCGTTTCCTCCGGGTGCTCTGCTTTCCCCCACAAGTCCAAAGACGTGATATAGGTGAATTAGGTAAGCTAAATTGTCTGTAGTGTATGTTTGTTAATGAGTGTATGGGTGTTCCCAGTGATGGGTTGCAGCTTAAAGGGCATCCGCTGTGTAAAAGATATGCTGGATAAGTTGGCAGTTCATTCTGCTGTGGCGACCCCAGATTAATAAAGGGACTAAGCCGAAAAGAAAAGTAATGAATGAATATACTTGTATCATAAAGCCAATTGTCTATGTTCAGGAAGTCATTTGCTAAGTATTTTTCATGACAACCTCATATCGTTCAGTTTATTATGACATGCACTACAGGTGGCATTAACATCAGTTTATGCAAAAAAGCCTTTTCTAAATCACATGCTGGTTTAGACAGGTTTCTTCAGCAGATGAGCTCATCACTGAGCACAGCAGGGCAAACACCATTAGTTAGATGCCTTAAGGGGAGTTTTTTTCCACATGCCTTTTACATACCACAAAACATTTGCAACTTATTAAAGTCAGATTTATGATACGAGTGATGTCACTTTTTGGTATGTTTGTCTAGTTAGGGTTTCTTTTTGCCCCTAGGCTTCCCTCTGGTTGCCTTAGTTGTCCCTCTCCGCAAACAAACGTGACATCTTGTTTATACACGCTGATACTGGCTTAAACGAACAAAAGGAATTTTCCTGCATGCTCTTTGTTTGCCACTGGGTGCCACATTGGTGCTGAAATTCCAGTGACCACATGCAGCCATGTGTATCCAAATGTGTGTGCACTGGGAGTTATAATAAAACCAAAACCTCATATTTGTTGAGTTTTTAGCAGGCTGCACATGTTAGAGGTTTTAGTAACACATTTTCCTTGTCCTGAGACTTAGTTGTAGACTCAGTTTGTGTTCAATGCGTTATACGTGACGTGACTCTTTATTTCTTTCAGGATGATGTTGTCTTGGTTCCTGTTGAGTTTCCTCTTCCACTTCCTGTACGCCCACAATGACTTCTTCACTTCCACAGGTAAGACGAGCTTCTGTTGTTTTTGTTGTAGACCGTATGTATATATTATTAGGCTGTACATCCTCCTAAATATATGATTTGTAGAAGGAAACCATGCAGAAGGCATTTTTTAATGGAATGGACTCATTCTAGTAGATATTCAGCAGTGTCACCAGGAAAAATGTTAGAATTTTTATTACACCTGCTGCTGCACAGTGTGTCGTTTCGGCATCGAAATGACAATGCAAAGCTGCAATGGTCTCATAGCAGGATCTGCAATGTTATGTTGGGATTAATGAAATTTAACCTAATCTAACAGGTCCTAATATTGTGAAAGGCTTTCATTTTACTGTATTTTTAAGACCTGTGAATTTTAAGATTTCAAGCAAATGTAAACAATTTGGGCACAAGAAATTGTAAAGTTTGCCACTTGAACAAAGATTAATTGTGTAATTATTTATCCAATGAAGACTATATGGTGTTGATGTACATATGATTATTGCATTTCTGAACCCAAAACTATGAAGCACTGTTTATTTCTTTTTTTATTTCATTATTGTTTTCATCTGCGCTTTATTTTATTTGGTTTATTTTATATGTCAGTTTTTGTTGCCAATATTGTGGAACCCTAATTTTTATCATATATTAATG
Source organism: Danio aesculapii (assembly GCF_903798145.1). Lineage (NCBI taxonomy): Eukaryota > Metazoa > Chordata > Actinopteri > Cypriniformes > Danionidae > Danio > Danio aesculapii. Next base: position 32,500,901 of record NC_079451.1, read on the forward strand.
TTAAAACTCATATCTAATTTATGTATTCATTTGTTTACGGTTTTTAATTGTATTTATTAATGAAATGTTATTGCCATGAAAATATCCATTGTTGCTGACATGGCATTAAATAATATATGATATGATATGGAAAAAGGCAAAAGGTGCGTTCGACTTGAACCACGGCTGCAGCTGTTGATCAACGAGATTGGCCGAGCGCAGGCGGGGGCGGAGTTGAAAACGCAGCTCAAAGTTGCAGCGGTCATAATGACCGATCACATTGCATCATTTATTTATTTCTTTTTTATTTATAACAGCAAAATATTTACAGAACAAATAAAACAGAATACAGTCTCTACAAACTATAGTTCATTTTTAAACAACAAGGGAATTATGAATTAAATTTAAGTAGCCTATACAACAAATGCATGAGACAAATAAGGGGAAGATGAGAGAGTAATATAAATATAAAAACGAATAGGCCTATTAAATACAAAGCAATAAGCACAAATTCTAGAAGTTTAAACCACTCTTTAGGCTTATACTTCTTGTTTAAATATGCTAAAAAGGGTTTTATGTTTATTTACTGATATAAAACTTTCCAATATATATTAGTGTTAAACCCAAAACTCTTAAACAACCTTCAAACAAAGTCTTTAACTTTAAAGTCTTAAACAGTAATTAAAATGATTTTGGATAATGAAAGCATTTTTAAAAAAAGCACTTTAATCCGAAAAGATTGAACAAAAGGACTTTCCCAAAAAAGTGAGCTACACTTTAAGTAGAAATTCCCCAGAAAGAGCAGGTACATCAATGTCACTTTTAAAATGTGTGCATAAAACGGCTTGACAGCAAGTAAAATATTTTATAATCATATGTTTTTATATTCAATAAAATAGTTTTTTTTAACTTAATTTGTTAAGAAACCTTTAGGGTGTCAGGATCAATGATGATAATTGTTTTATTACAAGTCTGTAAGACTTATTTGAGTAAATAATTAGGTTATTCACTAAAATGCATCATTTAAATTGTACATGGAGCTGAATGCAGTAAACAGTCTGTTTAAAAAAAAAAGTCAAAAACTTTTGCAAACAATCTAGCCCTCATAAACTAATCATTTAAAAGAGGATACTGCAATAAAACATTTGTAGTCTTTTAATAAGCATGATGTGTACAAGATAGAGATGGTATAAAAGTTAATTGTTTGTTTTGAAATTTGTGAGACAGAATTTTTGTCAACTCAGTCAATTGTGTAATATCGGTGTTGTCATCGCAGCTCCTTTAGTCGCTCTTCAGATGCTGCACCGGCTGAGTCTGCCTTCTGAACTCTTTGATGCCACATGTGACAATCTCTGGGCGTTTGCTCAGCGTCAAGCCGGACAAAACTTCTAACCGGCTTGCACCGCTTTAAGACCGATTTTGATTGATCTGCGCAGCACTGCATGAAGTCGAACGCACCTGAAATGTCTTTCATCACTAACATTTATGCGTTCTTTTTATAAAGCATATGGGGTAAAAACACTATTGATGAATTATTGATGAACTAATGTTGATGTTTGAATTTGTAGTTTTTCTGGCAAACAATGTATGTCTTTTGTTAGTCACATTTTCAATGAAAGCAAATTTCATCTTTGACATAATTGAGCTTGTATTCACAATGTCATTGGGACAAACCATTGAAAAACACCCATTTTAAACCAATTCCAATCCATTTACAATTTAGTTTGATGCTATTTTAGGATCTTAATGTTTTATCTGAAAAGCTTATGATGATGTTCAACAAATTTGTCATTAAAACTATAATGTTTTTGTATATTGCCAACCTTTGTTAGTTTGATTTGAAGAAAATCTGAAGTGTCTTAGTTATATTTGACGTTTTGACTTGAAGGTCAGATGACAGACCTGCTGTACGCTGAGAAGGACCTGGTGACATCTCTCAAAGAATACATCAAACAAGAAGAGAACAGACTAGAGCAGGTTAAAGAGTGAGTAAACACACACACATACACACACACATGCACACACACACACACAAGCATGTATATATTTAACATGTCTTTTTGTATCAGGAATTTGGGACTGTCAGTTGTCAAATAGCAGCTCACAGATAGCAGTGAATTTTCTGCTTGTTTACCTACTTCAGATGGGCAGATAAACTGGACTCATTGACGATCACCGCCACACAGGACCCCGAGGGATTCCTGGGGCACCCGGTCAATGCTTTCAAACTGATGAAGAGACTCAACAGTGAGTGGAGCGACCTGGAGAACCTGGTGCTGAAAGACACCACCAATGGTTAGTGACGCTGACAGTTCAACATGATAATTAAGCATGGGTGGAATTAAAAAAAAATGTATTTATGTATTTACTGCTTTTATTACAATCTCAAGTAATAAAGCAAAACTCATTTGATAAGAATGACTGAATGATTCATTTGGTTTGTATTCATCAAATCCCCCTTAATGGCGTACATGCATAAGAAATATATAAAATATTATAAGATTAAATGTTTTTTGCAGAACTAACTACCAATTCATAAGTTTGGAGTTGATATAATTAAAAAATGTATATTCTAAGCAAAATTATAAATACAAAAAAAAGAGTATCATTAAAGTTTTGCAATATTGTTCTATTCAAAATATAATGTTTATATATAAATAAAATAATGTAATCCTGTGATGGCAAAGCAGATTCCAAGACTCTTTAGTGTCACAACAGAATTAATAATAATGTGTTGTTATTAGAAAATGAGAGGAATTTTGTGTTAAAAAAGATTAAAAAATAAAATTTAGAGGCCCAGAAAACTTGAATAGAGAACAAAACCTAATAAAGAGTGTTAGTTGATGGTCAAGTGTTAAAACAAATAAAGTAAAAAATAAATCATTAGCTATTTCTTGAGAATGACCAAAGCGCTGACAACTAATAAAGCAAACAGAAGAGCTTTTATTTGTAAGTTCTATGTCCCAGTAGGTTTTCACAGAGCAGAGAGTTTAAGAAAATAAATTAGGTCAAAGCAAGTTTTTCATTTTGTGAATGGTAGTGTAAGACCCAATCCCAATTCTACCCCTTAGCCCTTCCCCTTACTCCTACCCCTCGTTTTGCATGTTCACATGAAGGGGTAGGGGTGTCCCTCTTTAGCTGAAGACGTAGGGCTAGGGGAAAGGCCTAGATATCCCTTCAGACTGAGATTTTTCAGGACCACACTCGAAATTGAGGGGTAAGAAAAGTTCCCAGAAGATGTACAAATTAGTATTTTTTTGTCATTATTACGAATTTTAACAACAAACAAGCAAATGTTTTAATACATTCATGACGACATTCATATTTTACCGTCAGGCTTTAAAAATAGAAATGCTAAAATAAAGTCTAGTGACTGGGAATGACCTTTTAACAGTGTCTGCTATAATGTTAATGTTGTTTTTGTGTGTTTACATAGATGAATATGGCCACAGTGTAAATGCACAGTATAGTTACGAGCTTACTGCCGCATTATATCATTTTGATAACATGATATCATTGCCTTCAATGATTTTTTGAAGAAAAATACTAAAAGATAATGCAATTGGAGTAACTACAGCAGTCGCGATCGTCAATCTCATATAAAGCAAGAGATTGCAATGACATATGATGACGTGTGCAGGTGCTGTAGTGCTGTCCCATGTTTTTAAGGGCAAATTTTGAAGCCCTTCCCCTTCACACACTGTTTCAAGGGGTAGAATTGCGATTGGGCCTAAAAGTGATTTCACCCATACCACCCACTGCTAATAGTAATTGCATTTTTTGCATAAACCTCTCCATCAGTATAATAAAACTCTTAATCTGTTGTAAACCTCAAGATGAAGCCTCTCATCTTCACTCGTGCTTTTTTTTTCTAGGATTTATCTCCAATCTGACAGTTCAGAGACAGTACTTCCCAACAAATGAGGACCAGACAGGAGCAGCCAAAGCTTTGCTTAGATTACAGGACACATACCAGCTGTCTGCCAACACCATCTCTAGCGGAGACCTGCCTGGTGAGCAACTGAGCACGTCTGTGTTTATACATTCCTGATTGCCTGCAAATCTTTATCAAGTACATTGCATTACTATGGTCTGTGTGAACTGTTTGAGAGACATCATGTTGTGTCTGTGAGAAGTTGCTTATAGTTCTTTAGAACTTCTTTAAAATGTTCCCGTGGGAAAAAGATTTGAAATCAGTATGTAATTTTAGTATGTAAAATGTTTCAACATGCCAAAAAGGTTTTAATATGGTTTGTGTTTATGCAAGTGAGACAAGTGTGGTGCTAATCGACAAGAGAAGGCACCAGTAATGGTCCATACACCAGACTAATCAAGCAGTACAACTGTTTATAGCTGGTACACACAGCTGATATCAGTTATCACAATAATAGTCAATAATCATGAATAATACTCATTAATCGAAATACAACAAAATTTCATAAAAGGCTTATAATGCGAAATAAATGAGTAATAATGATTACATAAAAGACAGATAATGAAACCCCAAGCAATTTGATATAAGTATATACAACCTCAGAGATGTGCCATCATTTTCCTCTTCAAAGACTGGGGAGCCTGTTGCAGTCACACTGGAAAACCAACACGTGTGTTTGAGAATGCCGGGCGACGTGCACTTATCCCACATGATTTAGCAAGAAACCCTGACCTTATAGTCAAAATTTGGGTGATGGCCAAAGGTCGGCCTATTAGGTAAGAGAGAAGTGTGAGTTGATCAGGACCACCTTTCTCTCAGCTAGGTGCACTATT
>NC_079451.1:32564132-32581632 GCF_903798145.1 Danio aesculapii
CGGTATGGTGTTTTTAAATATGCTTATAAGCCTTATTCACACTGCTCCAGAAGATGCTTTGTTTGGGTTTGCCAAATATTTGTTATCTTCACAAATGTTATTTAAAACCTTAAAGTAGACTCTTTGTTCACATTTAACATGCTTTCAACTGGGGCTCTATACATTAATGCGATCTAAGATCTGTGAAGAGATGATCCCAAGGTATCCATAATCCTGGACCAGTCCGTATCGTGAGCTGATGCTGTGGTCGTCATGGAGGAATGGAGTGTATGAGACTGATTCCTGAAAGACCACCTTGACAAACGAGTCTCCGCATTGATCCTGTGGGCCAGCCTGACCTCTCGCCGGTGCCCTACTCACACCTGCAGCTTCTCCACAATGGACGTCCAGCTTCTTCAGCCTCCCGGGCCTAGACTGCAGCTCCACATGGGAAGTTTGGCCAGAAAAATAATGGTCATGCCCAACAAAGCCTAGTCTTTCTCAAGGTTTTTTTCTCCTTTCACCTTATCAATTGGTGACGTTTTTTTCCTCGCCGCTGTTGCCACTGGCTTGCTTGGATCGGGACTTCGGTGGATTTGCTCTACAGTGTTTGAACTCTCAGTAGTGAAATTAAAACCACACAGAACTAAACTAAACTGAACTTCAATTCTGAAATCTGGGCTTTACTAGAACTATGCATGGGACGATAACCAGTTTCAAGGTTTACCGCGGTTTGGAGTCAAGGTTTTAAAACCGCCAGAATTTTCGTTGTACAGGGCAACAGTTTTTCCAGCAGAAAAAGATCCTCCACATCAAAAACTACTGTTCCAAAATATTTTAACTGTTTCTTAAAATAAATATATTGTGTTCAATGGGGAAAAAAGTTACCAGACTACTGAAAAGAGCCTATTTTAGAGAAGTAATCGGAATACCGTGTTAACATGAAACCTTGATATTTTTATCCAAGGTTATCATGCCATCACAATCTTATACTGGCCCATGCCTGACTAGAACTATGTTATGCTGCTTTCACAAAATCTACTTTGTGAAAAGCGCTATATAAATAAACATTAATTAAATTGAAATGAATTGAATAGGTACTCTGTTTACATCTGTTCAGTTTATGTTTGTCTTGGCTCATGTTCATTAAATCATTTTAACTGATATATATATATATATATATATATATATATATATATATATATATATATATATATATATATATATATATTTAAACGATAAAATAAACCTAAGGTTATTAAATGCTTTAAAAATATTCATGCCAAGTACTATAATAAACTAATGTTAGAACCTAAAAGATGTTTTTATTTTTACATTTCCTTTTTTTGTAATGCAAATTCATCTGTTAAAATGGATGCAAATTTAATGTTTGAAGAGTTTAGATGCAAAAGCCTCTAAGTAATGTCTTGAATTTTCTTCTAAAACGAGTATTTTTCTCAGCCTCCTATGTTTATGTGAAATGATTTCACTTTAAAGGCAATGAAAAGAACCTATTTATTGCCATAAAGTGCTAATTTCTGAGCCTACATGGAGGAGCCTGAAAAAAAACTAATTTTAGAAGAATATTTCAGATGGCACTTAGAGGTTTTGAAGTGAACTCTTCATTAGCTTCATTATCTACTGAATATCATTTCTTTTGTGTCCATCTTAAAAACAGAATTTCTGCTGAAGTCTTATATTATACTTGTCATCTTGCATTGATTGTGAACCGCAGGTCATGTGAGAGGAGGTGACACTGTTCGTCTGCTACATGGACACACAGATGAGTGTTTGACCGTCCCTGCAGCCAAGCACAAACATGACAAGCACAGGTCAGAGAGGTCATCTAAATGATTGGACATAAATTAATGGCATTCATTACATCATGTTTCACAATTTCCCCCACTCTTCCTTCAGATGTGTCCATTTTGAAGGAGGCTTGGTCTCTCTTCAGGCTCGATCTTTATGGAGGCTTGAGGCATTACATGTTGTGTAAGTGTTTCAGTTAGTTGAAAGTACACATTTATTCCTTCTGCGTTAGTCAGACTCTATTATTGATTGTTTATTTGTAGATGGAGTGGCAGTCATATTCACTGGGGTCAAGCGTTTCGTCTGCGTCACCTCACAACTGGATCATTCCTGGGACTCACCCACGATCAGGGGCTACAGCTGGTGGAAAGAGACAGAGCTGACGTTAAATGTGCAGCTTTCGCCTTTCGAGCCTCAAAGGTTTGATAATATCAGATGCAATAATAAAATAGCCAGATGACCAAAATTATTACACATAATTAGTAATCATCCATTTTTTTGTGCATGTGGTGTGATGTTATCTTTTGATGTTTAACTCAAGTCTTTTTTTATACTGTATTTTTATAGGAGGAGATCCACGAGAGCTCAGACTATGTTAAGAGGAGAGATGGCATGGGTGCACCTGAGATTAAATATGGAGACTCTCTCTGCTTCATTCAGCATGTGGACACTGGGCTTTGGCTCACATATCAGACCACTGACTCTAAGAGGCAGAACGAAAGCATGTCACAGAGACAGGTAAACAAATAGAGTGGTTTATACGATGATTTAAAGGTGCAGTAGGTGATTGTGTTCAGAAACATTGTTGTGCTGGTTGAAAGTCTCTTCACATTCCAATAGCAATGATTAAAGTAAATGATCTAAATGTATTTATATGAATTTTTATATTCTGGGTAAGGAATAAGACAAAAAATGTTTATCCAATTAAATATTGTCGGGCTGACATCTCCCATAATTCTGATAAGTAGCCCAAACTGTCTGTCAGCAAATGTAGATTTGAACATCTGCAGCCGTTCACGCAGACCCGCCGATGTGCTTTCACGCAGGCTGGACGTGGACACGAGTGACAGCGTTAAAAACAAATGTTGAATCAAAACTTTTTAAAATCCTAAATGAATATTTGAGTTACTTTTGCACACTATAAGAAGGATGAAACCATGACTGAAGTATTTCTTTTAGACAGGTAATGTTCTGTTTTAAAACTCTTTTAGTCAGGCAAAGCTTATGTGGATTGTGTTGTTTTACGATTAGGTTATATGCACAGAAGTGTTGTTCAGCCACTGAAATCTTCCTGCAAATGATTGATGTAACTATTTTTAGTTTCATAAGGGACCTTTTACAGCATTAATAATGTAGATTTTTATTTAGTTTAACAACAAAACAGAAGTAAATAGCGCTCTTCCCCCTAGGCTGCTTTACTGAGGTGAAGTTGGTTTTATATTCTCATTGGTTTCTTTTTTGAACATTGACAGCCTGTGACATGCTACCTGTATTGTTTACTATGCTGCTCTTAATATTCGGTCTGAAATAGAATGTAAGTATGGCTGAGTGTAATTCCTGCAGCCTGCTTTAGGACAAAATGTGTGAAAGAGTGAGACTGATGAGAGAGTGATGACAAGTTTTGCTTGCTAACAACATAACTGAAAATGTGCTTGATATAATACAGTTTTTCGTTCAGAATTGTAGTATTATAAAGTACTAGAAAGTTTTCTAACTGATGAATGACATGATCTAGAGGGTCTCTGTCATCTTTAATGTGCGTGCTCACGATTTTAGGATGCGTGGCTTTGGACGACAGGGAAGTGATTGTATGTGAAAGATACTATGCTAACTGGTTAGCATTTAGGCAGATCACCTGCACATTTAAGGTCTTTAAATCATTATAGATAAAGAAGATTTGCTCTATAGTTCAAATATTTGTAATTGATCAATGTTTGTTTTATTAATGTCACATATGCTAAACAAGACAGCATTCATTTTATATTGATATTGTTCTCATCACAGGCTGTTCTTCAAGCAGAAGGTCACATGGATGATGGCATCACTCTGTCCCGTTCTCAGAGGGAGGAGTCACAAGCTGCGTGTCTCATTCGAAGCTCCACCCTTCTCTTCTCACAATTCATTAGGTAAATGTAGAAAACCATGCATTGATAGAGACCATTAAAAGGGACAATATGTGGAGTACTTCACATAAAAAGTAGTTTATAGATTTTCGATTTTTCGTTTTGGTAGGACAATTCTTATACATATATACAGTATATATATATATATATATATATATATATATATATATATATATATATATATATATATATATACTTTAAAAAGAAGTTTGTTTTATTATGTTTTAGAATTTCTTTTTCATTTTTGCTTTTCTAAAGAGGACTAGATGATGTCACCCAGAAAGAAAACATCACCAATTTCAATCTTCCAATTGAGATGATCCGTCTAACCCTCCAAGATTTGCTTGCTTATTTTCATTGTCCTGAAATGGGGCAAGACCACAAGGTCAGACAGAGAGACATTGGAGCACTGAAGAACAGACAAAATCTTTTTCAAGATGAGGTAATAACCTCAAAACTAAAAAAAAAAACTTGCATATCAAGCCTAATGCCACATTAATATTTTAATTATTTCCTTTATATATTCTCCTTATAATTATATTTATTCCTTGTGGCTGCTTCAGGGTATAATCACTCTGGTGCTGGACTGCATTGACCACCTGCATGTGTACAACAATGCAGCTCATTTTGCAGAGGCTGCTGGGAAAGAAGCAGGAGAGTCTTGGGAAAGGATCTTGAGCACTTTTTATGAACTATTAGGTATATGATGAATTTTATATATATATACTGTATATATATACATAAGTTGTGCTTTAATTTACACACTTTCCATTGCTCCCACAGCTGCTCTTATCAGGGGTAATCGTAATAATTGTGCCCAGTTTTCTGGCTCTTTGGACTGGCTGGTCAGCAGGCTGGAGAGGCTAGAGGCTTCTTCTGGTAATCGTCCTACATAATTATTTCTTTCATGATGTGAGCTCAAAAGCTGATTTGACTTTTCATTTGTTACTTGTTTTATTTTGTTGATTGTTTTTAGGAATATTGGAAGTGTTACATTGTGTGTTGGTAGAAAGTCCTGAAGCTTTGAATGTTATTAAGGAAAGTCACATAAAAACCATCATCTCGCTTCTGGACAAACATGGAAGAAACCATAAGGTAAACATTTACCGTACCTTTTAAGGGTTTGGCATCTGTTTTGGTTTCTTTTAAATAAATTTTGAAAGTATTTTACTATATGCCAACCAATACATTTAAAATATTTGATCAAGAGACAGCAAAACTGTAATATGTTACAATATTATAATGGGGATTGTTTATTTTCATACATGCAAAAAATGACTTTTGCTGCTTGTTCAAACTACTTATTTAAATGAGCTTTTGAGATTTTGATGGGACAACTTAATTGTCTCATGTTCAATCCACTTAAATTTGTGACGTTAGCTTAATTTGTGTTGGAACAACATGAATGAATTGTGTATAACCCTGTATTTTTCACAATGTACACTCTTGTTGCTTGTTCAAATTAATTTTAAATGAGATTTTGAGTTTTTGGGGGGACAACTTAATTCTTTTATGTTTAATCCACTTAAATTTGTGACGTTAACTTAATTTGTGTTGGGACAACATGAATGAATTGTGTGGAACCCTGTATTTATTACAATGTACACTCTTTTGTTGCTTGTTCAAACTACTTATTTAAAATGAGCTAAAACAACCCAACATTTGAGTTTATTTGGGACAACTTTCTTTGTTTTATATTCAAGCCACTTAAATTTGTAAAAAACTAAAAAGTTAACTTATCACTCATGTTATTCCAACACAAGTCAATTGTGTGGAACTCAGCATTTTTACAATGTAAATATCATTTAAATGCTAGCTGACTTCATTTTTGAACAGACCATAATGAAGGTGATCAGAATAGTCTGGATTTGACTACTTTCAGCATGTGTTCGTGTGTTGATTTCATTTGCAGATATTAGATGTGTTGTGTTCACTCTGTGTTTGTCATGGGATGGCTGTCCGCTCTAATCAGCATTTGATTTGTGACACACTGCTGCCTGAAAGAGACCAGCTGCTACAGACAAGACTGATTAACCAAGTTTCCAGGTGACCTGTTAACAAAACACCAACAATTTAGAACTCCTACACCACAAAATCATGATAGAGGTCCAATAACAGGATTTTATCACACCTTAAAATTTATTTAGTTTGCTAATATATTGACTATGAGTATAATTGCTAATAATATGTCTGCTGTCTGTTTAGTGTACGTCCAAACATCTTTCTGTGTATGAGAGATGACAGCGCCCAATACAAAAAGTGGTATTATGAGGTTGTAGTTGAGAAAGCGGAGGCGTTTGTGACAGCAGAGCCTACTCATCTGCGAGTGGGATGGGCCAGCACTGAAGGGTACCATCCTTCACCCACTGGGGGTCACAACTGGGGCTCTAACGGTGTTGGAGATGACCTCTGCTCTTATGGCTTTGATGGACTCCAGCTGTGGACAGGTAGCAATTTTTTCAGAAGGTTTTTGCATGATTTATTTAAGGATGCATTTATTGTTTTTGTGTTTTTTTAGGAGGTGTAGGTCGCCGAGTTAGCTCACCCAATCAGCACTTGCTAAGGGAAGATGATGTCATTAGTTGTTGTCTTGACCTCAGTGCAACCTGCATCTCCTTCCGGGTCAATGGACAGCCAGTTCAAGGCATGCTGGAGAACTTCTGCGTAAATGGACTGCTGTTTCCAGTGGTCAGCTTCTCTGCTAGAGTGCAGTAAGTTATCTTTAGATGGATTTTGATTTTGCAAGTTGATTTTTGCAAGTAGTAGTAGTAGTAAAACTTTATTATCCTTGACAGGAAATTTGTTATGGGAATCGGCATATTGCTGCAGAAATTACATAAAACCAAACAATACAAAATACAGTAGTTACAATAATTATAATGCTAATTAAGAATTAAAAACTCTTGTTAAGTAAACCCACTGAAACTGCTACAAAGGATCTCTAATATCAGTTCAACCTACACTTTGGAACTCTATATTTCCTACCAGAGGGAAGCAGTTCATAATGTGGAAATAAGTTGGATCGTACAGAATCCTTGTCACCTGATTGAGGACTCAATTCACTATACATCATGCCCAACAATTTTCCATCCTGTCTTTAAGAGATGCATCAATTTAGATTGACACTGTACAGAAAGGTTGCCAAACCACACTGTGATACCATATCTAACAATGCTTTCCAGAACAGCTTTATAAAACAGCATCAGAAGCTTCTTCTTAACTCCAAAAAGATGTAAACTTCATGAAATATACAATCACTGGTGTAAACAAGAGCAAACCCACTCTATATGTGTTTTCCATGTAAAAGAACTTTCAATGTCAAATGTCAATGTAAATGCCCAAGTACTTATACAGTAGGTCTCTGACTGAGTAATAGGATGGTCATGTACAACCACTTGACGATGGTCATCTATACACTTTGGGTCAAATACCATCGCTTCAGTTTTTTTAGTATTTCGTCACATTAGAATTATAAGGTTCTATCTGACATTTTTGTCAAAACTGAGTTATTGACATTCTTATTAATTGAATACTTATTTACATTATGGGATGTTTTTTTTAAGTTGTTTACATTTTAAGACTTTTTATTTGAAAACAAATGTTACACATATACTGTTTGCTATGGAATGCAAAAACTTTGAAGCTCAATATCTCAAAATCATTCAGAATGCAGATAGAACCTTATAATTCCATCATGACGATTTTTTTTAGATAATTTTTATCACACCAATCAACAAACCGGCTCATTTCTGACTGGTAGAAAACCCTAATATCATCATTCTCATAAAGTAAACTTGATATTAAAGTAAAATATCATCATTCTCATAAAGTGTCATCGGAATATTTGAAAATAAAATTCTGTGAATGCTTAATTGAACATTCATTTATAAAAAGAATAGGTGAGCTGACACAGCCTTGTGGAACCCCAGTACTACTGTTCTTTTAATCTGAACGGATAATTTTAACCTTTAAAACCTGAGTTCTATTTGTTAAAAATGAGACTATTTACATATGCATGGGTTTAGATTCAACTGTTCCATCTTTTCAAATAACAAATGTGGTTGAATCGTGTTAAAAGCGGAACTAACATCAATAAAAAGCAGACTACTTTTTGTAAGTGCTGTTGTTTGCTAGGTTGACTGGATTTCTGACATTTTCTAGTTTAGTGTCTAAAAATAAAATATATATATTTTATAATTTCACTTATGATTATGAATAACTTAAAAAAATGGGGACAATCCATTTTGTATGTTTTTTTTGTTAACTAAAACATCAAGTTTGGAGGCATTCTGGAAGTTAGTCAATGTAACATCCTCTGAAATATCAAATAATCAAATTGATCCAGATCCTAAAATTTGCCTACTAGGTGTCATCAGTTTACTTCAATTGACCTACCACAACAGCTGTTTTATTTTGCTTGCAAGCACTGCAACTAAAAAATGTATACTTCAAAATTGAAAATCTGAGAACCCCCCTGAAAAAAAAAACACTGCATCAATAAGCTTGTACCCCTGAGAAAATATTGTACTCTGACAAAAGTCCACAGACTTTGATTATATTTGGGGCCCTTTTCTTGACACATTACCTCTGTCAGACTTTAATAATTGATTATTTCGTATAGTTATTGTTAGTTTTGCTAGTCTTTGTTGTTGTTATTGTTCTTACTTTCTCTTATTTTATGTTATTGTTTTAATTCAATGTTTATCATATTTGTAAATGTAATTTATTTGTGCATCATTTCTGGACATTATTGTTTTTATTTATTATTACCATCAACCATTTTAACTATCTTTATATAACATAAAAACGAGAAATGTTTTGACAATTTGTAACAATTATACCTTGTTTGGATGAGGGGTGGCAGGGTGGGTTGTATTTGTATTTTCTTTTCTTTTTTTTATTGTTATTGTTATTTTTTTTTGCTAATTGTTAACAAATGTCCTGATATTCTTACATTATTCTTACATTCTATATAATGTTATGTATATTGTCAATAAACACTTATTAAAAAAAAAAAAGCAAAAAAAAAAAAAAAAGTTGGGGACAAAAACTGAAACACATCCGGTCACCCTACTGACTCACTGTCTATTGCCCTCATCTTATACCTTGATTTATCAGAAGTTGCTGCTGTGAAATGAACCACTTATTTCTCTGGCATATGTTTTAAAGAGTGGATGCCCTTCCAGTGGCAACCCAGCACTGAAAGAAACACCCACACAATTTACGCACTGAAGCCAACTTTATTTACACATATCTTTCACATATCTTTGGGGGAAACCGGAGCACACAGGAGGAAACCCATGTAGATATGGGGAGACCATGCAAACTCCACACAGAAATGCCACCTGGTCCAGCTGAGATTCAAACCAGTGACATTCTTGCTTTTAGGCTGCCATGCTAACAACTTAGCCACTCGTTCACCCTATTGTTTTCCACAATTAGTCAAACAAAGAAAAATATGTTATGAATGTCCATAATTCAATCTCACCAAATCAGTATTCTGCACATCATAACATTGACACCTGCTTTTATTTTCCATCAGGGTGCGCATGCTGTTCGGAGGTCGACAGGGGGAGTTCAGGTTTCTTCCTCCTGCTGGATTCTCTCCATGTGCTGAAGCTCTTCTCCCCAAAACACGCTGCAAGCTGGAGCTGTGTCACGAACTCACTCGTAATCACACTGAGACAGAGCGTGACCTCTTAGGCCCAGTGGTACCTATTAGTCCAGTGACCTTCACACCCGTTCCAGTGGATTCCAGCCAAGTACGCATTCAATTTTAATTACACTGTGATTATTTTAAGTGTAGCATCAGTGCAGTACAGTTGTTTAAAGAAATCTGTTTCGCATCAACTTTTCTGACTTTTCTGACACATCTGTACTCAACTCTTTATCTTGTCAGGTTGAATATCCTCCACAGCTGGAGCAGATCAGAGAACGGTTAGCTGAAAACCTCCACGAGCTCTGGCTTATTGATAAAATAGAGCAGGGCTGGACCTACGGAACTGTAAGTGTCTGAGAGAGTTTTCACACTTAAATAGTTTTTTGTAAAACTTGTAAATTTATTTTACTTAGTATAATTTATCATTTATATTTTTTTAGACCTGTAAAGCTTTCCAGAATCAGTGCTTTAATAGAGAATTTAAGAACAATGCTTTAGTGGCTCAATGTATTACAACAGTGTTTTTTAAAAGTCTAAACACTTTATTGATATAGTACACAACCAAGCACATGTGGTCAGAACACAAACAAGTCGCAGGTAATGAAGTGTTAAGCATTTCTCCCAAAGAAAAGCCTGTCTTGTAGCTTCTTTTGCGTTGTTCAGAAACCTATGGGTGACGTCACAGATACTATGTCCATATTTTTTACAATCTATGATATGAACAGGATTAGATCGGGTCTTTCAACCAAAGGTAATCAGTATGTACCGAATGCTGACATTTTACTTACAGTAGTAGTAATATACACTTGGGAAAATAGTAAATAGTAATATATAGTAATGTAGTAGTATAATTTATTATTATGGACTTTTTAGACACAAACGCGTGCTATTGTAAGGTACCAGCTTTAGTACAATTTGTGTATAATAATAGACATGGACAATATTCGACTGTTTTTTTTAAAGTAATAATAATTTATGCAGTCATGCACATGTTTTTTTTTTTATTTAATGCTTTTACCGATATCAAAATGCTTTTTTTGATGCAAAATTAATTTAAACAGCCAGTTATTCTTTACGGCGATTAAGAAACTTGAATAGGCCTAGGCTACTATAATAAAGAAAATCTGCTCTAAATGAAAAACAAAATAAATTGTTAAATACTCTTGAGTCTTGACACATGAAAATGTAAAGTCTGTAGCCCACCACAAAGGTGGAAAGTTACTGCATATCATATTAAAGAAATCGTTTACTACAAATTTTTTTTATGTAATTTTGCTCTCATGGATAATTAAATATTAATTAGATGATGTCATTACGGTGCTGTGCCATCAGCCAATCATTGCATTGCTGATCATGATTTCGAGGATCGATAGATCTGTCCTTCGCAACACACACATTGATCTCAGATCAGTTCATCCAGACATTTAATCTAATTTGCGAACTTGTTTGAAGAACCAAATTAGCCAGAGATCAGTTATCAATATTAAAAGATCCAGGATCTGCCAAATCATCTTAGATAATTTAAGCGAGGTATGAAGAACAGACCCAGGGTCATTCTCCTCTGGCCTCTGGCTTGTTTTCACCCACAGATCTGCTCACTTAATATTTACTCTTTTTTTGGACCATTCTCTGTAAACCTTAGAGGTGAAAATCCCAGTAGATCTACAGTTTTTCTGAAATCAGACCAGCCTGTCTGGCACCAACCACCACGCCACATTCGAAATCACTTGACGTTTTTCTCTCTTGTATCTTCACATTTTGATGCACTTTGAAATGTTTTCTTGTAAAAATGAACTGTAACAAGAAGAAAATAAAGAATTACGCATTAAGTCCTTGATCTACAGGTCTTAATTAACATCTATTAAGTAGCTCAATCACATTCTGGAGTATATTGAAAAGTGAATCGCTTTTTCTAGGTTAAAGATGAAGGCAAGAAAGTACATTCATGCCTAGTTGAGTTCTCCAAACTCCCAGATCAAGAGCGAATTCATAACCTTCAGTCATCTGAGGACATCCTCAGGTATAAATCATTGCACTGTAAGTTATAAACTGTTAATTAGCTGCCGATTTTAATCATTCTTCTCTTGGTGTCATGGAAGAACTCTTCTGGCTTTTGGGGTTCATATTGGACTCTCTGATGAACACACTGAGGAGAAAGTGAAATATGTTCGCCTTTCAAATAAGTATATAACATTTCCTTCACTGTTAACAAAAAACGCACAACAGTACATTACAAAGTGTTGCTAAAGTGTTTAATGAAACCCAATTACATCACCTTGTCCAGGTATGAGCTATGGAATGGATATAAACCAACCCCTGTTGATCAGTCCCGGGTTGTGCTAACAGCTGCTCAGGAAGAGCTGGTGGAAATTCTGGCTGAAAATGAACACAACATCTGGGCCAGAGACCGAATCAGGCAGGGCTGGAGCTATGGCCCACAGCAGGTGAAAATTAAAGCAATGCTAGTTGTTTAATTAAGTATTGCTTTTTGCATTTTAAAATTCATTCATTCATTTTCTTTTCGGCTTAGTCCCTTTATTAATCCAAATTCTAAAATTGAAAGAAATATTTAAACCTTGTTATTGTTGACCAAAATTATAAATAATTATTTAAATCATTTTTTTTTAAATCTATAGATTTAAAACATACACTTAAATTTTAATAAAAAAATACTAAAACTATATTAAATAGAAATTAAGTATTTTAATTTTTATCTAAAACGAAAAGTAACATATATAAAATCATTTTTTGATAACTGATATTCATTTATTCATTCATTCATTCATTCATTCATTCATTCATTCATTCATTTATTTTCCTTCGGCTCAGTCCCTTTATTAATCAGGGGTCGTCAAAGCGGAATGAACCGCCAACTTATCCAGCATATGTTTTATGTAACGAATGCCCTTCCAGCTGGAACCTATTACTGGGAAACACCCATACATTCTCATTCACACACATACACTACGGACAATTTAGCTTCCCCAATTCACCTATTGCGCATGTCTTTGGACTTGTGGGGGAAACCGGAGCAGCCAGATGAAACTCACGCGAACACGGAACATGCAAACTCCACACAGAAATGCCAACTGACCCAGCCAAGGCTTGAACCAGCGACCTTCTTGCTGTGAGGTGACAGCAAGACCCACTGTGCCACCCATTTAAACTTCCTTATTTAATCTAAATAGTTTGAGCTTAAAAAAGACACCTGATTTTCTATGTGGCTTTTAGAAAGTCATATAGTTTAAACTAACATGTAATTATTGCTCATGCATGTGTTTTTTTGTATTTGTTGTTGCCAGAGTATCCAAAACACAAGCTGTAAAAACTCCACCTTCTTCTGCAAAGTAAGCGGGAGCAGCAGCTCATTTGCATTTAAAGAAAAACAAAAAAATTGTGTTTTTTTTAATTTTTTATTTCCACCCAAAACAGTCTCATTCTGTGGACACCTGAGGCTTTTCTTGTAAATTTTGCGAATAGGACATAACAGCACCCCTTCAGAACAAACAATATAAATGTGATCTTTGTCATCACTGGAATGCAAATACCAAATTTGTCCATGTGACCACCTGGAGCACTTGCAGATTGGATTTCTCCAACTTGGATTTTTTTCTTCTTTTGTCTCATTGTGTTTGAGGCAGGTTTAATGAGTTTAAAAGTACTAAATGTATATGTATGTGTTTTAGGATGTAAAGTTTAAGAGAAGTACCCAACTAGTGCCATTTTATCTGCTGGATGAGAGGCATAAACAGGCTGGTAGAGATGCCATGAGAGATGCACTGGGCACCCTTCTTGGGTTTGGATACACTGTGGAACCGCTGGAACAAGAGCATGGTGGGAAAATTATTCCTTTTTACAGTACATTGCACAGGTTGCACATGATCGAATGATGGACAAATTTGTCAGTATGATGAACCACGATTTTTTTGATACAGTCCAAGCGTGTATAAGCTCTTTTAGTGCAAGGTTAATTCAACCCCGGTGTTACAGAGAAAGATACTGGAAATAATTTTTACCAACAGTGATTGTATAACCAAAATCATACTAGATGAATTATGCTTAATTGTATTAGTTATTAGATACGGACAAGTGTCTACTCGTTGTTTAACACGTGTGCAGTATGTAACTTTATTATTGTTTTTACACACATGAAACATATTCTTTATCATCTACTTTATTATGGAGAGCTCTGCTGTGACGTGAATTTCCCTTGGGATTAATAAAGTCTAACAAACAAACAAACAAACAAACAACAAACAAACAAAGTATAGTCTGAGGAAGGCGCATTTGGACAACTGTTTACATTTCAAAATTAAACTTTAAAGTTTACATTACTCACAAATGCATTTTAAATGTATCTTAAATTTGCAAAATACTGCAATTAAAACATGTTGAGTCAGTAATATAAAAAATAATTCATGTTTTTATTCTGCAAGGATGAAATATGTTGGTTTAATGTGCAGTAAAGGCCTTTTCGATTATTTTAAACCAAACTAAACAGTTATTTTTACCTTCTTGTCCACTGAGAATTATGGATCTTGAAAATTTTGTATCTGAATAAATAAGTAATGGTAAGAAATGATTCTTGAGTACCAAATCATCATATAAGAAACATTTCTAAGGAATCATGTGACACTAAATCGTGCACTATAAGTAAATAATAAATATATTTGTTTTTCTCATCCATAGCTTCAAGTAGCAGTGTCAAGTCTGTGGCTGCAGAGAGATTTCGTATTTTCCGTCTGGAGCAGCTCTTTGCGGTGCATTCTGGTAAATGGTACTTTGAGTTTGAGGCTGTAACTGATGGAGAGATGAGAGTTGGCTGGGCTCGACCTGGATGTAAACCTGATGTGGATCTCGGGTCAGATGATCAGGCTTTCGTGTTTGATGGCTCCAAGGTATTGCATTTAATATATCAAAGCAAATTGTGCTAAAATAATATAGTAAGTATGAGTTACAGTAACATGAAAAAATACATAATGTAATATACTATACTTTATTTTGATGGTCCTTTTGAGTATTAGTAGACTGTCTGCTTAATATCTGTTGATACTGCTCTTTTAACAGACATTTAATTGACTATAAGAAACTTTGCAAGTACATGTCAACTTACACAAACCATAACCCCAACCTAACAGTCTACTTATAATCTATTGAGAATTAGTTGGCATGTGGATGCAATGTTACTTAAATTCAACAAAATGCATTAAAGGGGCCATCAAAATAAAGTGATACCTTTATGTTTTAGGGGCAGTGGTGGCATGGTGGGGCAGAGCGATTGGGTGGCCGCTGGAATCAAGGGGACGTGATTGGCTGTTTGTTGGATCTGACAACTGACACTATGATGGTCACTCTCAATGGAGAGCTACTGTTAAACAGTCTTGGTTCTGAATTTGCTGTGAAAGACTTTATTAAATGTGATGGTGAGCTCTTTGTGATTGTTTCCATTTCATTTCAGCCAACACTATACAGGAGAAATTTTCTGCTATGTACTATTCATATATTTCATTGTCTTCTCTTTGAATTCTAGGTTTTCTGCCTGTTTGTAGTATAGGTGTTAACCAGGTGGGTCGTCTGAATTTGGGTTGCCAGATAGAATCATTGAAATATTTCAATGTTTGTGGCCTACAAGAGGGTTATCAGCCCTTTGGTCTGAACATGAGTAAAGATCTACCACTCTGGATGAGCTGGAGAGAGCCTTTGTTCATTCCTATACACGATGACCATCCTAACATACAGGTTAGTTCATTGGAAAGTATAAAAAGAGGAAACTGAAAATGTGTCTATATATATATATATATATATATATATATATATATATATATATATATGTGTATATATATATATATGCAAAATACGATGGGACCATCGCAACTGGCCCACCTTTACAGGTACTCTGCCCTGCACCAACTGTGGGCCAGTGGCATAATTCCCCCTCCTTTCTTCCTTTAGCACCAGTTAGGGGTTAAGGATGTACTCTATATAAGGTTGGTGGTTACAGCCGGTCATCAGATGGGCACCCCCCTTCCTTGGTGTTTCACCGATTTAAGCCCATGACACCTCGGGAGGGCTCGACAGCAGATCCAGCGTCCTGGATCTACTCCTGCTGACCACCACCCAACTCTATGTTATGGTTTGTCGTTCAACTGGTTGGCTTTTCCACTGAACCTCCCTTTGTAGCCAAATCCAGCGAGATGTTACTTCTGCCTCTTTAGTAACCTTCCCTACAAGGCGTTTCCTGGCCATTCCTTCAATTCCCAGCCATCCGAGGGCTCTCCAGAGTGACTGCCCCGCAAACCCCCTACAACCCCACCTCTACTGGTAAATTCCAGGCTCTCCATCCATTCTCTTGGCTCTCAAGTATCAGACTTTGATATTTCTTGAGCTTACGTTCATGGGCCTCCTCCATTCTTTCCTCCCAGGGTATCGTAAGTTCTATAAGCACCACCTGTTTGGTGCCTCTAGACCATAGGACAATATCTGGTCTGAGGCTAGTCTGTGCTATTTCCTCTGGGTATTTAAGCTGCTTTTTAAGGTCTGCTCGCATTTCCCAATCCTTTGCTGAGGCCAGAACACCTCCTCTCCTTCGTCCTGCTGCAATGCTCTCTCCTGACCTAATAAACTGAATAAAGCACTGCCCATCAGAATGCTGTTTCACCTTCTTCCTTGCCTGCTCCAATCCATCCGCCACCTGAGAGAGGATTTTGTCATGCCTCCACCGGAATTTCCCGTCTGCCAAACTTGACTGGCATGCTGATAGGACATGCTCAAGATTTGCCTGCTTTCCACATAGTGAGCAGCTTGGTCTCTCTACCATCCCCCAGATATGAAGGTTTGATGGAGTCGGAAGAACATCATAGACTGAACACAGCAGGAACTTTATGCGTTGTCCTTCCATGCTCCAAATATCTTGCCATGTCAGGGCCCTTTCTCTTACGCCCTCCCATCTTGTCCAGCTGCCCTGCTTTTTCATGCCCACAGCTTTAACTTGCCGATTTCCTCCTCTGCTTTGCGGACCTCTCTTTGTATTAGCCAGCGGCGTTCCTTTGGGTCCGCTTTGTTCCAGCTCGCACTAGTGAAGCAGCCCAATCCAAGCCTTCCCTGCGCTACTGTCCCCACAATATCTGCATGCTGCAGTCGTTCCTCGGCATCCCTTACTGCTTTATTAGCTGACCATTTGCGGCCTGCCCCAACCACAAGGTCTGCCTGGCGGACTTTTTCATCCTGACTGTCTCGCAACATTATGGCCTGCCGAGTTTTCGTTACTTTATACTCTTCCAGGACTGATGTCAGTGGTAGCTGTAGCTTGCTGCCTGTGCTGTATAAACCAATGGAGCAGAAGCTTCTTGGCACACCCAACACCGTCGTAGATAGGTGTTCATCTTCCTCTCCAGTCCTTCCACTGTAGAGACAGGCACCTCATAAACAAGCAGCGGCCAGAGCAGTCTAGGAAGTACTCCATGCTGGTAACCCCAGGCCTTATATTTTCCAGGTAGGCCACTCTTCTCTAAAGATGTCATCCAGGTATCTACTTGGACACTCATTTGCCTCACGCTTTCCTTATCATTAAGGTCTGCCCTATACCACTTCCCCAAACTCTTAACTGGTTTCTCTCTGACTGTTGGGATGGTGGTACCTTTTATTCTGAACCGAAACCGGTCCTGAATGCATCCCCTCCTCAATACCAGGCTCCTGGACTTCTCAGGTTTAAACTCCATCCTTGCCCAATCAGTGAGTTCCACTAGATCCTCTAGAATCCATCTCCCTTCAGGTACTGATTTTGCCATGATGGTGAGGTCGTCCATAAATGCTCTTATAGGTACCTGCTGTTTGCCATTTGCCAAGATTGCCCCCACGCCGCAATTTCTCTGCTGACTTAACAAGAAGATTAATTGCTGCTGAAAACAAGATCACTGAAATTGTGCATCCA